>NC_061105.1:43446079-43489056 GCF_015104395.2 Macrobrachium nipponense | reverse complement strand
TAATATCTACACATATAACCTTTTATTGCCTTTACAATACCAATCTATGATATCCTGGCCATGACTGTATGCATGGACTGGCGGCCATGAATATCAAATACGGACTGGTGCAATCCATCTATCCGTCCCCCTTCTACTGTTATTGTAATGGGCTCCCTGACTTCAATTTCTTCCTTTCCAACGACTCTTTTAATGCCTTTTCAATCGTCCCTTCTCACGTTTATTTGTCCCTTTATGCTCTACTATTATCCACATCTTTGATGTCTCTTTCCATGGGTTTCCAGCCGTTTTCCAAACCATCCAGTGATGGCTCCGGAACAATTCGGGACCCAGCAATATCAGCGACAGAAAAGGGGGAGACGAACTATGGGATTTTACTCTCAGTGAAAAAGCCGAGCAGTTCTGGGACAGGATTGCTTACTTTTCTAGAGGAGAGTCGACGGAAGCTTCCGAACGAAGGGGAACATATTTTTGGACTTTTGAAAAGAGGTGTTCGTGTCGTCAGCCTTTCGTCCGTTTCCTTTGCCGAGGTATTTAGAAAATCCCGTTTTAGTTTTCCGTAAAAGAAAACTATTGTGACGGCTTTGTCTATCCGTCCGACCTCAGATCTTCAAGACTGAGGCTCGAGGGCTGCTAATTGGTGTATTGATCATCCACCCTCCAATCATCACAAATATCAAATTGCAACCCTCTAGCCTCAGTACTTTGTATTTTATTTAACGTTAAACTTGGGCATAATCGTACTTCTGGCAGTCCTGTATGACAGTGGCTGAGTTGCATGGGTCGGGGCTAAGAGGCCACCAACGGACAGGAAGCTCAATGGCGCAAAAGAAACTTCGGCACATTTTTTACTTTTTTTTTTTCTAGATGTACTATATATAGACTTTTAAAGCAACATATGGACATCTTCAATCAATGAAATGAAATATTGTATTTTAGTTGCATAGTTTCATTGTAAACGATGAAGCAGTATCTTGAGTGGCGAGTCAATTTATAAAATTGATCCTTGGGATAAGTAATGGGACATTGAGTTCACATTCAATTTAAAATGGATCATCGAAATCCCATGTCAATGTCCTCGTTAAGTCAAAAGCAATATACTTTCCTACATTCGAAAGAGGAGAAAAAGTAAGGCAGGAAAATTTCATAATTCCAAAATCTGCCAATTATACATTAAAGGACTTAATTTAATTTCTATCTGTTTTAATGAAGCTGTATGGTTTCTTTGTAGAAATATATTATATAATAATCTCTTCAGTACTGTTATTATTGTTCTCATTAAGATTTGTTCTTTTCTTCTCTTTTCGAAGAAGGTTAATATAATAATGCTTCTATTGTCATTCCTCTTGATGTTCATTCTCTGGATAATATTGTGCTTTAGTTCTTTGTACTCACATAGTTGGCGCTGAAAGACTGAAGGGTCACTCACAACACGCGAGTGATGTTCGTTTACTTATAGCTATGCAGAAGTTAAGTATATCTTAGTTTTACCAGACCACTGAGCTGATTAACAGCTCTCCTAGGGCTGGGCCGAAGGATTTGATATTGTACGTGACTAGGAAGCAATTGGTTACCTAGCAACGGGACCTACAGCTTATTGTGGGATCCGAACCACACTGTGTCGAGAAATGAATTTCTATCACCAGAAATAAATTCTTCTGGTTCCGCGTTGGCCGATCCGAGAATCGAACTTCGGACCACCAGATTGGTAGCCGAGTGCGAAATGCACTCGGCCAATGTGGAACTTTATATACAGAATGAACTATTTCCGTTGTTCTGCCATATGCATATAAGACTCCTTTTCCAGATATGTTTACCCTACGTATCGTTTCAACTTACTCTTGCTCCCTGTCCCCCTCCCCCCAAACCTAACCATTTTCAACTAACCTCTTCCCCAAACCCACCGCCCGCCACCATCAACCCCCGTTTTCTTTACACCAACTCACCCGACGCTATCATCAAGGTTAAGACAGTATTTCGTCATGATCAAAAAGGAATTCTGCCGCTCCATCTTTTCCGAGATGGGGTTTTGGCAAGTTTTCTTGGTTGGGATATGAACATATATATGTCTTTACTTCCGCCGGTGGGGATTTATTTCCCCTGTTATGGCTACTCCGATAACGAGAGCGATTCACTTGAAAATGTTCTTATGCTGGAGAGGAGATTGTTATTGGGGAATCCGGTTCGCCATTTATTTCTTGCGTGAGTTGTAAGCGCTTCTTCTGTCTTTTATCTTAGGGAATGTTTTGCATGGTATCTTACCGTTGTTTCCCAAGAATGATTATGTGCATGTTGTTTTGCGATAACAGATGCAATAAACGTTTCTCTTGTGATGACAAGGTCATCCTAGTTCTTATTCTTTTTCTGATGATGAGATTGCCGTCGTTCTTAACCAGAAAAGGAGAAAAAGACGAGGAATATGAAGAAAGGCCGGAGAGCTGTTAGTCAGTGACCTCAAGAAAATGTAACGAAATAAATAAATAAATAAATAAATAAATAAATAAATTTCAAAAGGAATCTCTGAACTGATTTAGCACTGTTGTTAAAAGATTAATAAAAAAGCCTTAAATAGAAAGGACACAATGGGAAAAAAACAAGGTTAATGTAAACAGAAGCGAAATGGAAACGATAAAATAATAATAAAACAAAATACTACATAAAAGCGACAACTGAAGACATTTGACGTTTCATGTTTAGCCTTCCCGCCCTTCAGGATAAGGAAAGGTTTACACTAACAAGGAATGGAGAGGGAAAGGTTTCCCCTTACGAGGTTAAAGACAGGCAAGGAGACGTTTTTTCTCCCGAGGGAAAATTCAGTTTGGAGATTTTCCAACGTTTTTTTCTGCTGGTTAAGTGACTTTTAAACCTGGACGGAATATTATTTGACACAGACTAAACATATTCCATCAGTCAATATATTCTTTTACTAAGAACCAAACTTCCTTCTCACAGTTGCAACTAAAACTGGTAATAACACTTTACCTTGTTACCAATTACGTTTCTGCTGCATCTAGCTCCAAAATCCATAATAAAAAATATACACCATATTTTTTCTGCAATTAATTGCTTGGGCTGGTTCTGAATTTGGCCTAACCTCCTTAATTTTGATCATATAACAAAAACAGACCCACATTTGGAACCCTTGTAAAAATTGCTACCATAACCAGGTGTCACTTTTACTCTATGACCCTTAATTTAAAAGTTAATTATTATGTTCACACATGCATACTCGGCATAACGTTAACCATTCTCTCTCTCTCTCTCTCTCTCTCTCTCTCTCTCTCTCTCTCTCTCATACACAATCTTGCCTTTTTTGAGAAACAGAAATCGTACAAGAATTTGAACAAATAAAAATACAAAGTAAAAAAATCATTTCAACTAATAAAAAACAATGAAAACAAAGTAAATGACTTTGGTGCTGAAGAAGACACCAGAATAAAAGTTATTCCTGTCTGTCTGTCTGTCTTCCCCTAGTACTTTTTCCCGTGACAGTTAAATTGAACAAAGAAGTTTGAAAAAAATATATATATATGAACTTTCTTGTCTCTTGCACAAGAAAACATATATATATATATATATATATATATATATATATATATATATATATATATATATATATCTCTAATTATACAAATATATATTATACACACATGTGTTTGTGTGTCCATATCTTATCTATAACATATCATTTCTCAAAAGCCTTCCGCCCTACTTCCACAGTCATTCCGGCATCGTCGTAACCACCAACGCTTTGATCGTTGACTTAAGTGAAAACAAAAAGAATTTCTTTCCCCCGACTCCATCTCATTAATTCCGGAGGGGATGAGGAGGTTTTTCACGGCTCGGATATTGCCCGAAGTCTCTTCACAGTCCGCCATTACACGACGTTGCCGTAATGATAAGGAAATGCACACGAATCAGGGTTATTGTGTTTGGGTTTGGCCTGTTGGTATAAGCTTTGGGTAATGGCTTGGTTTCCCGTGTGGGTTTGTGTGTGTCTGTGTCTTTTCCGGGGGGGTTGGGGGGCGGGTGTGCCTGTTGAAGACAAACTTAGTGAGACATCTCTTGTGTGTTTTCGCTCCGTAAGAAATGAATGGCGCCGAATTTGAAACGGTCAGAAAATCGTTAATAGAGGAAAGTTAACACTGAGACCCATATATTTTGGTTGAGAAAAATACAAATTTATACAATAGTATGCAATAAACTCTCGTTAACTATAAAAAAAATTAAATGACAACTAAGCAGCATATTTCATATAACGTTATATGAATACTTGCATACTTTAGATAACATTATATAAATATTTGCATATTTTATATTACATTATGTAAATACTTGCATATTTCATATAACATCATATAAATACTTGCATATTTTATATAGCATTATATAAATAATTGCATATTTCATATAACATTATATAAATACTTGCACATTTCATATAACATTATATAAAAAGTTAAGTATATCTTAGTTTTACCAGACCACTGAGCTGATTAACAGCTCTCCTAGGGCTGGCCCGAAGGATTAGATATTTTTACGTGGCTAGGAATCAATCGGTCACCTAGCAACGGGACCTACAGCTTATTGTGGGATCCGAACCACACTATATCGAGAAATGAATATCTATCACCAGAAATAAATTCCTCTGATTCCGCGTTGGCCGAGCCGGGATTCGAACTTCGGACCCCCGGATTGGCAGCCGAGCACGAAAACCGCTCGTCCAGCGAGGAACTATAACATTATATAAATACTTGCATATTTCATATAACACTATAAAAATACTTATTTTCCTCAATCAAATGATATAGGTCTAAATGCTATCTTCCCAACATTATCGACTTCATGGGCGATTCAAATCTTGGCCTTTTAATTTCTTATGGGGCGACGTCACGGCTAAGGTAACTCTATCTTACTACAAAAACCAGTAGTTTGGTCTGTCTGTCTGTTGTCTGTCAGCACTTTTCACCGGTGCGCAATCCCACGTAAGTGTTTAACAGCTGACGGACCAATTTATTAGCATTAGGGGTTAAAGAGGGGTGAAGGCGAGAGGGTCTTCCCTGACTCAGTGACTGACTACTTAACTAACAAGACCAAGTGTCATTTTCAAATCGTTGATGAATATGGTAAGATACCGGTGAAAATGACATCCGGGAAATCTACCGCTCAGTTGGTAGTTTACGGTAAACATTGAATTGTGAATTCTTAAGTTCTGACAAGTGGGGCAGGTACAACAACATAGGAAATAAGAAGAAAAAGAAATAAAAAGTTCGAGCGTCAGCTCGAAAAAAAAAAAAAAAAAAAAAAAAAAAAGCCGGTGTTAGATAAATGTTACTTTAATCACATCGTCTGGGACCGTGGCATCCGGCCTCACCGCCCGGGTACCAGGCCCCACTAACTAGTTCTCCCAAATGACTTGTTTGATATTTCCTGGAAAAGGAAGGAACCGCTGATTTGATAGTAAGTCCGGTCGTTGGGTAAGAAACTGGGCGAGGGTCACTTCATGTCTCGGTGTTTTAGTTTTGAAACTGAAGTCAAATTGCTTTCACTCTAATTAAAAAGACGGGGAAGATAGTGGCGACAGATAATTACAGAGATTTGTTGAAGATAAGAAATAACCCAGTTATTCAGAGATTAAAACTGAAGAGTATAAAACTGTACCATTTGGCATTATTGCTGTAATGGGAATCTTGTTATACATGTACTGGTAGGTTGGAATGAAAACAATTCAAATTCATGATTTAAAATGAATATTCTAAGCAGTGCTGAAGATCAAGCGATATTTAATAGCTAAAAGACCGCATATTGCAAAAATTAATAAAAACTTATTTTTCAAAACAATACCAAGAGGTACCCACCCAAAAATAACCAAGAGAAGTCATAATTAGAAAACCTAGACTAGACGTAATCACCAAAACCTCTGCAGTGGATGACCTGACCCTCGCCTGACCGACTCGGGGCACTGCCTGAAGCAGGGCAAAAGGTCATCTCGCCAAACAACGAAAGTTTCAGCTGACATTTCAGGCGATTTCTATTTTGGTATTTTGAAATGACTGGTACACGTCTGCCATACTTTCTCCTTCATTTCCTGAATCGTCTTCCTTTCTTAGCTACCTACCAATAAGTGCACACGCATAGAATATATATATATATATATATATATATATATATATATATATATATATATATATATATATATATATATATATATATATATATATATCATAATAAAAGGAGCCCATAAAAACACCAAAATATAGAGAGAAAAGTACTATATTTCAAATGATGGAATCGGCCTTAATAAAGAGAGGCAGGTAGTGAACATCCCAAAAGGAGCATGGATTTCAGATACGATCGACAAGATTTTCATTCAACCAACGCTTAAGATGATTAAAGGAAGTTATCAGCGGGGGTGGTGACCTAAATTGGCTTGCCTGTGGATGGACTTCTTCGTATATACCACCTTTTCTGTAAACCTTTCTCATTCATATACCTGAAGAGGGAGACCACAGTCTCTGAAATATAGTACTTTTCTCTCTATATTTTGGTGTTTTTTATGGGCTCCTTTTATTAGATGGAATTCTGTTGTAACAGAACATTTTTACCATTCATGAAATATATAAATATATATATATATATATATATATATTATATATATATATATATATATATATATATATTATAATATATTATGGATATATATATATATATCATATATATATATATATATATATGATATATATATCTATATATATATATATATATATATATATATATATATATATATATATATATTTAATATATATACTATGTGTGCGTGTGTATGTGTGTGTGAGAGAGAGAGAGAGAGAGAGAGAGAGAGAGAGAGAGAGAGAGAGAGAGAGGTTATTTTGTTCCTGAATACGTATCGGTTTCTTGGTTCAACTTCCCTGAGTTCATTGTTATTTCAGGGAGGTAGATATAAAAGCGTTTTCTTGGCTTGCTAAGTAATGGGAGAGCGCGCGCACTCACACAAACATATATACAGACTCTTGTATATAGGTATGTGTCTATGTATACATCTATATATTTGTATGTATCTAAGTAAACGTGTGTTCTGCGCACAAACGCACGCATAAACTTTCGAAAACTTACAACATCCCACTTCATGACTCCCCCAAAACCAAGAGAGGGAGAGGGGGGGCCAAGGTCAGGTAAATCTGCGGAAGCAGAAAAGATTAAGGATTCCATTATCGCCGCCGGCCAGACTCATCCCTTGTCGCCTCTTCCTCGGAAATTGGACTGAAGAAGTTTGAAATGCATTTCTATCTGGTGTTCGATGCTTTCCATAGTATGCTCACATCAAATGAGCGAGATTCTCATTCACCCTAAAAGAAAGGATAGTTGTGGGTATGAAATAATAAGAATTAGAAGGGTGAAATTCTACGAGGATCACTGATAAGCGGAATGAGAGTTCTGGGGAAAAGGATTTTTTTGTACTTTGAGGAGTAATTATAAGAAAATCACTAAAAGCCGAAGACAAAGCTTTTATAATTTAAGGAACTTTTCAGTGCCCCTGTATATATATATATATATATATATATATATATATATATATATATATATATATATAAAGTCATGTCTTGGTTAACGTTTCTATCGTCCCTGGTTGGAAATTAAAATCTGCCCCGAAGTCATTGATTTTTCATCAGCCGGATAATCTTGAATGTTACCTGCTTTTGAAAGCAGGTTCAGGCCACAATATATGTATATGTATATATATATATATATATATATATATATATATATATATATATATATATATATAATATATATAGATGTATATATATATATATATATATATATATATATATATATATATATACATATATACATATATATATATATATATATATAAATATATACATATATATACATATATGTATATATATATATATATAATATATATATATATATATTATACATATATATATATATATATATATATATATATATATCTGAAAGATACATTTCTATGCCATGTCTTTGGACAAATATATCCGTGAGCTTTCAGTGTATTCTGAATTGCTTTTGAATACGCTTTAAGCTGAAGGTCTTAGAATCAGAAACGGAAATGAATGGCTAACTTTCTTGTCTCTATAGGATTCGAATTGCTGCGATTAGCCGTTCATTAAGGCAGGCAAAATACGTGGATTGGGCGACTATGATCCGTAAACGCTAGTTACAAAATCCTTTCATAAATCCCGGGCTAACATTTGATCTCAAGGGCTTCTGTGGAATGAGGATTAACAGAGAAACGTAACAAACCTTAGACCTGACTAAAATTTGTCATAGGTAATTATGGCCATGCAGTTGGTGTTTGAGTTTGGAAAACATACTTACCTGATCGCATAACAAGGGTTTCTTATTCAAGAAAAACAAATGGGAGCTAAGGTCAATTTGTGTTACAATGCATTGTTTTTCACGTATTCTGAAAAAAAGAAAAAAATATATTTCTCGGAATGTTTTCGGAAAAAACTACTAAAAATTGCGCCGAAGTTTCCTCGGAGCAATCGAGTTTTCTGTACAGCGTATAAAGCTGTAAAACTTTCAGCTACGGCCTGTGAAACTAAGCCACGGCCCGATGATTGCCTGTGATGTTTGCAGACGCGTGATCATGACTAAATTTAACCTTGAATAAAATAAAAACTACTGAGGATGGTGGGCTGCAATTTTGTATGTTTGATGTTTGGAGGGTGGATGATCAGCATACCAATTTGCAGCCCTCTAGGTTTTAAGATCTAAGGGCGGACAGACAAAGCCATCTCAATAGTTTTCTTTTACAGAAAACTAAAATCGATATCACAGATGATTGTTTCTAGTAATCTTCTGGAATAGTCAAATGTTGAAGAAAAATAAGCGGACGAAAATTCTCTTTATAACCTTTCTTTTATATTTTCAATATTCAAAGACTCCTATTGAAGGCTTCTCACCAGAGACTATTCACTTCATTCGAGTGTGATTTTTGTTAAAGGAACAACCAGAAGTTACTAAAATACAAAAGAAAATAAATGTTTCGAAACTCAATACTCTTCTTTGGAAACTCTGGACCCGTTGGAGATTAGTTTTCAACAACGTTCCCATTAATCATCAAGGTTTCCCTCAAACGTTCCTTGAATCACGAACGTTTACAAGACAGAAGAAAAAGAAGCTAGAGGAAAATGTTTTACAAAAGATTCTTCGGCCATTAACCTAAGATGTAACTATACGAGAGCTCCCCTCTTACAACATTAATGGCAATTTAGAAGGAAGACAAGGGATTCATCCTCTAACAAGAGAGAGAGAGAGAGAGAGAAGGGGAGGGGGGGGGGAGATAGAGAGAGAGAGAGGAGAGACTAATGTGATGAGTATTTCAGTCAGAGAGACAGACGGACGGACAGACAAAACACACAGACACGAATCATCAATAATTCACACTTATAGAGACTGCTGGACGTATTAAAGGAATAAACATGGAAAACCTGGGAGTGATTAAATGTTAAAATTAGATTTTAACATTCATGATAATATCAGGAAAGGAAAGTTGTCTTTGCAATAAAGTTCAAGGGAGAAAGAAAAAAGAAACAAAGGAGAAAGTGAGAAGCTGAAAAGAAAATTGAAATTAGAGGGAAATTAAAATACTCTATTATGTTTTGAATGTGAAAATACAGGATAAAAAATTTATGTATGTATATATATATATATATATATATATGTATATATATATATATATATATAATATATATATATATAAAAGTCATGTCACATTTCCGTGATTCATATACATATATCTTGCGGTGGTGTAGTAGGTAAAAGCCTTCACTGACGTTCCTGGATTTAAAAGGCTCCATGGGTTTGCGCCCGGGTCCAGGCAAGTCTATTATCGAGAAAAAATTCCCCTTCGGTTAAGCATATATGAAAATATATTAATTTCCGAAGGTAGTAGGCGAATTAGATATTAAAGGACATTGTAGATCGATATATATATATATATATATATATATATATATATAATATATATATATATATATATATATATATATTATTCCCAGAGACATTTCACTTGACCTGGAGTCCAGTTCTGTCGAAACACGAGTAAGCCTTAATAGAATTAGGTCAGATCTGAATAAACATGAGGACCAGAGTCTCATGTTTCAAGTTTCACAACAGAAAGTATTTTGGCAATGTTCTCTCTCTCTCTCTCTCTCTCTCTCCTCTCTCTCTCTCTCTCTCTCTCTCTCACTCGCTATAAGAGCAGGAAAACAAAGGGTGTAGGTAATCCTTTCCTGTTCTAGTCATAGAGACTTTCTGAAGAAAAGGATGAGAAGAATTTTTAAAATGAATTTTAATAATATATAATAAATCTAACTTGAACAATCGCTCCTTTTGAAAAAAGCTACATTGACTATCCCATTAAATTAAGATTTGGTCTTGCTCTGAACCGAGCTTCCTCAAGAGAATATTGGCTTCTTTTGTTTATTCCAATTCCCACAAGTCTCAGGCTATCGATAATCATACTCGTCCCCAAGACTGAATTCTAGCTGGAGATGGCGTTGCCAGATCAACTCGATTTCGTAATTTGTACTGAATCGAACGCTTTAATAAATCTTTGAATACCCAAGTAACAACAATAATAATGATAATAGGGAAAAACTCTCTATCGCGAGATTATATATAATATTCTAAAGGGTCCACAATAATACAGTGTTAAGAGTCCGTGTATAATTTTTAAGACTTTATAAAAAGCTTTCGAACCCTTCCCTGGTTTCATCTTCAGTCCAAAAAAAAAAAAAGGAAGATGAACCCAAGGAAAGGTTCGAAAGCTTTTTGTAATGTCTTAAAAATTATACACGGACTCTTAACACTTTGTATTATTATGGATCCTTTAGAACAAAATAATAATAATAATAATAATAATAATAATAATAATAATAATAATAATAATAATAATAATAATAATAATAATAATAATAATAATGCCCTCTAGCGGATATGGCGTTTGCTGCATATCTTAAGCATTTTGTAAGTTGTTTTCAAATGTCTCATTCTTACAGCCGACATTCCCTAATGCATATGCGCGCACAAGCAAGAGTGCTTTACGAAAGACATAAAGATTTTCCATTAATAACCTTCGTACATAAGGTGCTTATGACCCTTATTGTTTGATTGTTTGTTTGGTGATTTTACGTTGCATGGAACCAGTGGTTATTCAGCAACGTGACCAACGGCTTTACGTGACTTCCGAACCACGTCGAGGGTGAACGTCTATCACCAGAAATACACATATCTCACACCTCATCGGAATGCCCGAAAATCGAACTCGCGGCCACCGAGGTGACAGGCCCAGACCATACGGATCACACCACTGAAGCACTATAATAACCCTTATTAGACCAATATATATTGTCATATATTTAAAATGAGAACAAAATGTACCTTTCATCCTAAGAACCAACTTCTCTATCGTCCTCTTAATTACTCGAAGCCTCATTAATTGGAAATTCCGAGAACTGAATTGAGGAGGAAATGTTACAGTGACTAAGAATAATTATTAGTCTGGATGAGAAAGGTCATTCAATTAGACTGGAAAGACGATCTCGTATTGTTAAGAGCAATCATCCGGTAATTTCGGTTCAACCTCAACGGAAGGGTTGCACGTATTTAGCATGATAGTTATTCGAGCTGTTTGGAGTGAGATTTCATATATATATATATATATATATATATATATATATATATATATATATATATAATATACATATATATATTTATATATATAGATATATATATATATATATATATATATATATATATATATCTATATATATATATATATGCATATTATATATATATATATATTTAAATCTTTATATAAATATATATAGTATATATATATATATATATATATATATATATATATATATATATATATATTATATTATTATATATATATTGATTTTGAGAAAAGGACTAGTACAGAATTCAGTTTAATAAGAATTTTGTTAAGGTTTGTTCATGTAAATTCTGCTTACGAGTGATTTAATTCAGATCAAGGGATTCATTCATATTTCCCTTTCATGGCCAATTTTTTCACCATAACCTATAATTCTACAAATATCGCTAATCATTAATACCCACTTGACAGGTAACTCAGTCATGGGTTCGCGTCTTCCCAAGGGCGATGAAAAATCACTGGCTCTGTATCATGATCAGTTACTGCTGCAGTGTGGGGTCTTCAGTGGGAGGTTAAGGCCAACATTCTTTGGAAGCTTGAATTTCAAGTCAACGGCCCTGATGTGCTTGTTCCATGTGAATAGGTTCCATCTACTGAAGTAATAATAATAATGATAATATGGAGAGAAAGTGAAGTTAGTGCATCTAGAGTCATCTTATCTGAGCCTTCTACAGCATCACAGTACATCCATACTGCACTAAAAGTTCTCACCACACTACAGCAACTTACCACAAACAGGTTGAAAACAAGTCAGCGACCCTAAATGGAAGACAAATCTCTGGCAAATACTGGATAGTCATGTGGGGCACTGGCCAGAAACTACCAATAAGTCGTTGACGTATATTCGACTTGTATGCGATAAGTTGGCAACGTGCGTTTATGATGCTTTACTGGAGAGGGACGTTAAGAATACTGGGCCATTTTTGTTATTGATTGACATTACGTTGAAGTTGACGCTAACCAGGTTTTGCTTATGGACTAAACTCTATGAAGGGTACTTACACTGCCTATTGAAGTTCATTTTATTGTCAGGTTGGAATTACTGGGAAAACTTTAGTAAAAATAAAATGTCACTGGGGAAATATTCGTCGTTTATGAATGTTTCTAATGAGCAGTAAATCACATTGGACTCAGGTCTACTGTTATTGTAACTGCAATGATGAGGTAAGGAATGCAATATATTTCCGCTTAGCTATTCTTAAAAGGTTGATCAACAGAAGCTTGGCATATGAAAAAGGTTCAGACAATTAAGAATACAGAATTCTCCGTTATATTTATTATCCTAATTTCAATGCGTGATTAAGTTACGACAGACTCGATTCATGAATTGTGGAGATAAACATTGAATCGAACATGTTTCATTGAATGGCCAGATGTCTGTCAATTCACGTCATTTCAAATACGAATAACTCATTAGTCGTCAAATTCATTACGGGCACCGCGTATTACAATATAATTACTGAATAGGATTGTGATTACGCAATTTAGAATATTTCAGCGTATTCCCTAGAACAATCTGATAGGCATTTTGTATACGAGGGCTTTGTAAATGTTATTTCAGTTTCTGATTTCTTGCATTTTCTGTCTTGCATTGAGGCAACAAAAGTAGCATCTTTCATTTAGACAACAAAAGTAGCATCTTACAATTAGGCAACAAAAGCAGCATCTTAAATTTAGGCCACAAAAGTAACATCTTTCATTTAGGCAACAGACGCAGCATTTTACATTTAGGTCCCAAAAGTAGCATCTTACACTTGGGCAACAAAAGTAGCATCTTGAATTCAGGTAACAGAAACAGCATCTTACATTTAGGCAACAAAAGCAGCATCTTACATTAGGCAACAAAAGTAGCATCTTACATTTAGGCCACAAAAGCAGCATCTTACACTAGGTAAAAAAGTAGCATCTTACTTTAGGCAACAAAAGTAGCAAACGAAGAAAAGAAGAGGCTACAAAACTCCCAAAGCTAAGGGAACAGTATGGTGAACTACTTACGAATGCAGATTTAATTTAATAGTAGACCATAAATAAAAGATTCTGGTTTGAATACGAAGGACATTTCTTAGAAAACCTTAAACTTTAGCAAGATTATTCTTTCATCTTCTTCTTCTCCTTGGAAGGCATTTACATGGAAGCAATATCAGACTCGAGGGAAATTCTAAAGTGAATTAGTTTCGATTTATGAATTCATTTTGCGCTGAGGGGAACAGATGCTGCCCCAGAGAATATGGACTAAATCAAGTTAATGAAACAAGACTAAGGACTGGAAAAGTTTTGCAAATGTTGCAGCTTACCGATTTGTACAAAGACTTTCCGCAAGTTGAGAATACCAATATTCATGATAAATGAAATTGCTCTGATTAAAGTGAGAGTAACAGAACTTCACTGAGAACCTGGGATATGACTTGTCATGAAAACAAAACTTTTCTTGAATAAGTTTAAAAATCACAAAAGTACTTGACGTTATCAAATCTGCAAATGATTGAAGATTTATCTTTTCAGAAAATGGCCTCTTGCCAAAGTTTGAAAAAGAAGGTTCTGAGAAACTTTGAATGACAAGTCAACAATTTAATCATCAAAGAGCAAGATCATATTATTATTATTATTATTATTATTATTATTATTATTATTATTATTATTATTATTATTATTATTATTATTATTATTATTATTATATTAGGAAGGAGGTCTTCTCTGAGGGCAGTAATTTTGAATATTATAGCTGTTTCAATGGCACTGAATTTACATAGAATCTTTTCAATTCTCCTTATTATCTTTTTCTCATCAGCATGTACCAGCTACATTCTGATGAGAAAAAGATAATAAAAGAATTGAGAGGATTCTATATAAATTAAATGTCGTTGAAATAGCTATATTATTATTATTATTATTTGAAGGTAGGAGACCCTCTCTCAAACATGTTTTGTTAAAGATGATGGCAGCATCAGTGGAATTGATTTTATAAATGGTCTTTTCAATTCTTCTTATTATTCTCTTCTCATCAGGGCTGATATTTGCTAATAGCTGGCCGATGTTCATATCTTGGTTAAAGAAATGTTTTCTAAAAATACTAATTTATTGTTATGATAACAAAAGTGGTTAACAAATCTTAGTAATGGAATTCCAACGTTTCCAACCGTATCATCGGTTCATCTTCAAGGAAAGGTGAGCGTGAACTGATTGGAATCTTGTTGTTGTTGTTTGAGATTAAGCCAGCCTTGTGCTGGCACGGGCTCTTGCTCCTAGAGCAGCCCGTAACTGGAATATCTGTAAAGATACAAAAAAACAGTGCTTTGGCGGTTAGTTTTGGAAAGGAGATAGGGTGACAGGCAAGATTGCAACCCCTTTGAACCTTACGGTACCCATCATTAGGAGAGAAAGTTTTATAGCAGTGAGACTCAGCCTAGCTGAAGAGTGCTGTATGCTCCCAAAGATGTTTATGACTCCCATTGCAAACAGTGAAGTAGAGGGTTTGTGCATTGTGTGGCTTTCATTGGTTTTTGTTTACAAGACAATAGGAGATTCCCATGTGTTTATGGAGAATTGCCGTGTGATTCATCTTTTTACCTGGGAGGTGGGTGAGACATTAGGAGATTCCCATGTGTCCCTATGTTATTTAAGATGTGTCTGGTGATCTGTGCCGGTGTCAGCTCATTTTCAGTTAGGTTCGATCTGAAAGACTGTGTCTCTGGGCAATCTAGTAGGTAGTGTTCGAGGGGCTGGATTGCCTCTCGGTCACAGTACTGACATAACCTGCCCTCATTTCCTATCATTTGCCAGGTGCAGAGGTATCCTAGCCTTAATCTGTGTGTGATGACTGAGAGTTTTCTAGTGGTTTGTTTTGTGATGTCATGCAGCGTTAGATTTGTGACATCCACATACCACTTGGACGTTCTTAACTCTTGTAGATAGTGATGTCGTACATCACTCTCTTCTTGGAGTTTGGCATAGCTTTTTGCCATTTCCTTTAGGTGTGTTATGGATGGTTGCACTTTTATGCTTACTGTACTGCAGCTGAGGGCACTTTTGGCAAGGAAGTCCGCTTCATCATTTCCCTGAATTCCCACATGGCTGGGTATCCAGTTTAGTGTGACTCTCCTGCCAGCAGCTTGATGTGAGTTGGCCAATGATTTTATGGCTGTTATCAGTGTCACATTTTCTTTTGGATTTGTCGCTTTGATAGCGAGTATTGCTCCTTTGGAGTCAATATGCACTGTTGTGTGTCCTTCTTTTAAATTGGAATTTTCTAAGGCTTTTAAGATTGCCATTAGTTCCGCTTGTAGTATGGAGGCATTGTTGGATAGCCTCCAGCTTCCTTTGAAGTCTTGGGCAGCCACTGCTGCTGCAGTTGCTGGAGCTTCTGGGTCAACTGAGCCATCAGTGTAATATATGTTTTCAGCTGCTGTGTTCCCGATTGCTTCTTCTGCTGCAGTTTTCATTTGTGCTGCTGTGCACAGTGCTTTGTTTGCCGGTAGTATTGTGAAGTTATACCGGATTGGGTCTTCAACCCAGGGAGGTGGTTTTTGGTATCCCTCAGGTGGGACATCCTTTGTTATGTGTTTATGTGTTTCACTGTGTCCTGCATACCCAGTTCTCTCAGTGTCTGGAGTATACTGCCCGCATAGGTTTTGGGTGGGTCTAGTTCTTCGTGCAGGTTTATACACGCTTGCATTTTGTTTTTGTGTGGTCCATTTCTGTCGTTTCTGATGGTTTTGCACAGAATGGCAATATTTCTTTGGCCTATCCTGTGCTTGAGAGACTGCAGTTGTGTCTCTGCCCTCAAGAGGCAAATTCTTGTCCTCCACATTGGGGCCTCCAAGTAGTATAAGTCTCCATTGTGCGTTGTTTTGGATGAACTTTCCAGCCTCTGCTGTTGATTCCTTTCTGAAGATTTGTCAGGACTGGTGCTGCGTATTCTACTTGTGCTCTGATGGTTTGTATGTAGAACCTCCTGAGCAGATGGTATGTCGCACCTTCTTGCAATGATGTGATTTTCTTTAGGGCATTAAGCCCTATTTTTGTTTTGGCTTGGAGGAGCTGTATTTGCTTCTCAGGAGATAGTGAATCTGCAATGCAGACTCCCAGATATGTGTAGCTATCCACCCAGTCTATGACGTCTCCTTTCAGTAGAAGGTTGGGTGGATTTTGATCATGTTTTATTGCCATGGCTTTTGTCTTATTTCTGTTGATTTTGAGTCCCAGTTGTGTGCACTTGTCCTCAAGTTTTTGCAAGGCTTCTTGCATCTTTTAGAGCTGTCTTTGAGGGCCGGAGCTGACGATGCAAACATCGTCAGCATATATGAAGACCTCTACTCCTTGTGGTAGCTCGAGACAGGCTACATTTTCCATAAGGACATTGAATAAGAAGGGGCTTAGAATGCCCCCCTGTGGAGTGCCGTTTTCAAGAGAGTAGTATTCTGACATTCTGCCTTGGAACACTACTCTTGCTTCTCTGTCTTGCATGTATCCTTTTGCCCATGTAAGCAGGTTGCCCTTGATCCTGTTTCTGACTAGGGAGGAGAGGATGGTTCCTGCATTGGCCAATTCATATGCCTTTTCTAGATCTAAGAAGACCACTATGGATTTTCTGCCATTTATGGCACTTAGCACATCTGTGAGGCACTCATGGGTGCCTACTCCTTCCCTATAGGCATAGAGCCTATGGTGTAGGGGCCCTGCTTTCCATAGTAGTCTGTTCAGAACCATTCTTTCTGCAACCTTTTCAGTGCAGCTGATGAGGGATATCGGCCTATATGCGCCTTCCTCTTTTGGCTTAGGTATTGGTTGTGTGTCTTGCTGTTGCCATTTCTTTGGCCTGGTGTGCTCTGCATATGTCCTGTTTACCAGGAGTAGGGTCGTTCGGCGGTATTTATTGTGTCCCAGGTGCTCTGTCTGATGGGCGCTGCGTTTTCATTGGCTGAACAGAGGATTATGTCCCTGAGTCAAGCCGTCTTGCAGAGGTGGAAGCTCGTACTGCTCTTTGCGTGTGGACGCTGGAGACTGGGAGCGTAGTATTGGGCAGGGGCACCTGATTGGTCCGTTCGATCGGCTCTATGGTGCCGGCGGGCGGCGCCCTACATGCCACCGTCGGAAGGAGTAAAGTCTCTCCTTCCCGATGTGTAGGGCCTCTAAGAGGCGGAGGCGACGGTGGTCTGCCGCCTTATCGATAATACCAATATTAGGAATAATGTCCTTCCGAGTTATCCTGGTATTGTGGATGTTTTTTGCATGGTTATGGATGGCGCCTTCCTGAGCATGGCAGGATATCCTCTTGGAAAATCGCATCATTGTCATACCAATGTAGGCGCTGGGGCATTCCCGGACAGGGCATTTGTATTGGTAGACAACGTTAGTTTTCTTGAGAGGGTCCTGCATCACGGGGGCTGGGTTGTTTTTCATAATCAAGCCACTAGTCTTCTTGCTTTTATAGTAAATTATCAATTTCACTTTTTTCGCAGGGTCAGTGGGGGAGACGTTCCTTTCGATGATGTTACGAAGGGCTCGCTCGTCCTCTTTGTATTTCTTGTGAAATACTCCCTTGTAAAAGAGAGTGACGTCTTCAAGGGTGGCGGGGCGAGGCTCCTGCTGGTACCACTTATCGATGTTTCTGCGAATGGCTTTTTCGATGTCCCGGTTGGAATACCCGTTGTTAATTAGAACTTGGGCAACACGTTCTAATTCAGTGTGCGTGTCCTTCCACGAAGAGCAGTGTGAGAGAGCTCTCTTGATGAAGGCGCTGATTGCAGTGCGTTTGTATCTCTCTGGACACTCGCTCTCGCCATTCAGGCACATGCCCAGGTTCGTGGGTTTCGTATACACTTGTGTTACGAGGCGTTCTTCTTGTTGCCCGACGAGGACGTCAAGGAAGGGGAGGCGACGGTCACGGCAATGCTCGATGGTGAAGTTGAGTCTGCTGTGATCGTGGAAGGCTTGTCGCAGGCGCTCTATTTCTTCCACCGTGTTGGCACTGATGAAAGTGTCGTCAATATATCGGACGTACATAGACGGTTTGAATGCACAGGATTGAAACTATATTAGCAAAATCGAACCAGTTTTTAAAATTCGAATATACACTAACCAGGAACGTGTATCGGGACATTACTTTCATGCAAAAAATTCCTGAATAATTGCTGAATCAAAGTACACCACATGAATTGCTCTTCTTATGAAGAATGTACATGAGATTAATATGATACGGAATTCAGAGATGCAATATACAATGCTTTCCTAAAACATGAGGAAAAGAAACCGGCATAACTCGCTTATGCGGAATCCCTGGATGCTCTCAAAAGGCTCTGGAAATCCTCGTCTTTAGAGAAAGGATTTCTCCTTTCGTAGATGGGGAAAGCGAATTCGCTCTCTCTGAACCACAATGGAACAAAAAAGAGGAGAAAGTAAATCTCACCTAATGTTCTCTTCGGGAAAGTCACCAAAAGGCTCTGTGGAGAATCAGAAGGAGAAAGGAAGTGGTTGAAACTGCTGTAGACTTCGGGCGCCATCTATCGGAGCAGACAAAAACATTGAAGGAAATAGGTAAAAGTTCCTCAAATAAAAAAAATATATAAATCCTTCTGGAAGTGAATGAAATGTCTATATAAAAAAATAACTTTTCAAAGTTGCCCTGAATCTAAAAGCACTTTTCTTTCATAAACCCACAATCAAAGAAGAAAATGTCTCCTAACTACTGCTGGAAGTAGATCACAGGACAGTTTTTTTTTACAGAGTATAAAACAAACTTCGTCAAAAGTGTTATTTTAGATGGATAAACTAGAAGCTACTTCCATTACATATGGCAATATGTAATGCAACTCAACACTTAATTATTAAAGTGCCCGAGAAAACCAACGACAGCATTCAAGAAATCTCTGCTCGGCTTACCTTACATTCTCCAAAGTACTTAAGAAGAAGAAGGAGCAAGAGAAGAACAAGTAAAAAGAATGGAAGCAGGGAAAGACATAGACGAACTGCGGAACTTTCCGGATACAATGTTATCGAGCAGGACAATATCAAAAGGCAAACTTCGGACGTTCGCTCGATTGAACGTAAAGGTGAACTGAGCGAATGGTTTGCTCCTGGGAATATAGGAAGTTTAATCAGAAGAGATAATATGAAGTTTCTCTCCATCATCCAACATTCTTTCTATGATCTTATCCTGTGTTCCTTCAAGGAGAGGATTGTCGTCCTTTTCATGCCAGTGTTGTCCTCAGATTCCTTCTTCAGAAAACAATTAAGAGAAAGTTGATAGAATCAGGGCATGAATGAAATGTCAACTATCTCATTGATATTATCTCTCCATTTATAAGAGGGAGAGTATTATTTTTCCCTCTATCTGTTTACAAGAAGAGGGATAATACACTATAAGATAAATAAAGCTTCTTCTCGTCCTCCAGCTTCTCCTGATGTAGATAAATAAGAAAACCCAGGTGACGAAAGAACAATAAAAAAAATGATTCATTTACCTTCATCATCATCATCTCGCAATCCAGAGAAGAAAAACGAAACGAAGTCAAAATAACTATCCACTTCCATTTCTCTCTTACTCTGGCGATGAAAAATGCGAAGCTACACTTTAGAAATAAAAGACGAGGAGAGCAAAAGGAAATGAGACCGAGAAACCACCAGGGGACGAAAAATGATTCTGTTTTGCATCATCTGAGTCGAAAGCGACTCGGTCCCTCGGCGTCGCACTCGAGAGTTGCAATGACACCAGCGCTTAAGAAAAAACGTTTTTCCAATGCAAATGATCTTAATGGAAACGTTTTTAGCGGAAATCACTTTTTGATCGTCGCCTTAGTTTCAGAATGTAATAAGTGAGTATTTGTGGTAACTACGATCAAAAGGTCTTCTTTCTCTGCATCTTTTCCCACTTCTATGTGGAGGTCGATGTTTCTGACAGCTTTCTTCCTCCACCTAGCTCAGTCAAACGCATCTTTCCCACCGTTGCCCCTACACTAATGGGTCGGTTGCCTGATGCGCCTTATTCCTGACATCAGGCATGGTTTATTATTTTTACGACCGCATGCCCTTGCTGTCATCAACCACAGTTATTGGCGGTGGGCCTAGCCTTTGACTCAAAAGTAAGACTGCAAGGCAGTAGTTTCCACAGTTATTGGCGGTGGGCCTAGCCTTTGACTCAAAAGTAAGACTGCAAGGCAGTAGTTTCCACAGTTATTGCCGGTGGGCCTAGCTGTTTTCTACAAAAGTACGACTGCAAGGCAGCAGCTGTCCTTTTAGTCGCCTTTTACGACACGCAGGACCTACAGTGATAGTACTCTTTCACCCCTACCACAGGGTGGTTCGGTCAAACACATCGTCTTCTGACAATTGTTTATTCTTATTTACTTTGCCGCTAAAAACAAATTTCTTCAGTAATATAAAGGTACTTGTGTGAGACTTCTGCCATGGGCCCTTGTAGTCTTTGCAGTACTTACGGATTGCAATATTCCAAAATATCCATGCTGTCTTTGAATTAAAGCCATAACGAAGAGCTGATCACAAAAATTCTATTAATGTAAAGAAAAAAAAATGCACCATTCTTACGTCGAGTTGTCATTAAATCTTTCCCTGACTTTGAAAACTTCGAAAATCTTGAACATTTTAGGGGGTCATGCTTCTGCTCGCTCTCTTGCCTTCCCGGGCCACCTTGTCACCCATTGCCTCTCATAAAAGACCCTTCAGATATGTGGACCTTTTTTCTAAGCACGTATGTTTGGAATGAAGATATTAGCACCATAGCCAGGGTAGTGTTACATGGCTTGTGTACGTGTAAGTGCATGTGTTTGTCACGTCTCAAAACAGATTCTAATATAAATATCGTGGCGATGTTATTGTGGTTCTCCAGATAACAATGATGTGGAAATATTTCTAACTGAAGTGTATATCATCTACGTTTTTCAAGTCTAGTAATACTTCCTTTCTAATAATATATAATTATACTTAATTCTATAACATGGAAAAATATGTTTGTAATGTAAGCTGAAACTATTTAAAGCAATTATGAATAAAACTAAGTTTCTTTACCCAGCATATTATTTTATTCATTATAAATTCAAAGATAGAAAATTCATTGCAAAATTCAAGAAACCTGTAATGGCTGGTTCTATACACGTCTACGAAAACCAGGAAGACATTTGACAGCTTGTACAAACGGCAATGAGTCACAAACACATCGACAACCAATCGCATACATTTCACAAACAGGTTGAAAACAAGCCAAAGGCCGTCAGTAGAGAACGAATCTGTGGCCAATGTTAACCATACGAAGCAGCAGACAGGACTACCAGGAAGTCGCTAACATGTATTCAACCTGTTGTCGATGTGTGAGCGATAATTTGCAACCGTGTTTGTGACATGTACTGTACTACTGTAATGTGAACGCACCTTCGTGGGTACAGTTCTTTAGGAGAGGGATGTGAAGCGAAAATTATTTTACTTTCAATTAAACTTTATGATGAATACATATAATTAAAATGAAATTGAGGTAATCCTAGAACATATTTACTAAAATTAAATAAAATTCCCTGCCAAATTAAGGACAGCCTTCAATGTAAGGTTGTAGGTCTGCTTATGAAAACTAGGATACTGGACGATATTTCACCGGATCTTTGTTGTGGGCGTCATGGAAGCAGACGGAACTTTCACCAGGGAAAGTGATGATGCTTTCTCCGAGATGAATGAGACCCCATTGAGAGAGGATCCCATTTGCTTTCAACAATAGCCGACGTGGAGGGCTTGTGAGAGATCCATTCACACGTGGAAACCTTGTGTTACATAACCTTTCCTTCTCTTTATTACATATTCATAAATATGTATATATGTGTATACCACCATAGTGCAAAGGTAGAGTACTGAACTAACATCTCACATCTGCAAGGTCAGTGGTTCAAGCCAGGCAATTATTCTACTTTTTCTCTATCTCCTTAGCCCATCAGTGTAATATTTACTGGTAGGGCGTGTTCAGATCGCAAACGAAGGGCAAGTGTTCGCATCCCGAACCGGACAAGGAAAAAAAGATATAGGTAATCCATCTATTTATCTCTCTATTTATCTACTATCTATAAATATATCTATAAAGTGGCTCAATACAGTTGTAATTCCACTCCATTCTAACACGTATCAATAATTATTTGTTTCAATGAGTTTTAGCAACCACTGTAGGCACTAACAAAAGCACATCGTTAACTAAAAGTTGAAGTGCTTTGAATATTGATTAAATTTGGTTTCAGCCGGCTCGTATCTTACAATGACGGGCTTTATGTCTGTCCGTCCGTCTGTCATTCAATCATGGCCAAACGGCTGGTCCGATGGGCATGAAACTTGGCAGGGTTTTATAGTGGAAACTCCTAAGATGGTATTTAATGGGGTTTGATCCTACCTCCCCCGATCACACCCACCTAATGGTTAAAACACTAGCTTGCACAGCAACCGTCGAAGCGACTCCTGGCGTTACAACGGACAAACTTACTATAATGGCCGTTGTGTTTGCTAGTCTGTACAATAGTGACGTTAGATTCTTTTCTGCTGGGAAATGCTTCACCTACATCAAAGCTTTTTCTTTGATGGAAATTGTATAGAGGATTTTCCCTTTGGGTAAATTCGTTACTGAGATTAATAGGTTTCCTGAAGAAGCCTTTTAGGAAGATACCGGAGAAGGCTGATGTATATAGGTTTATTTTTCTGCGCAGTGCTATTGGTGAGAGAGAGAGAGAGAGAGAGAGAGAGAGAGAGAGAGAGAATTATTATTCAGCAGCCACCTCCTTCCAAAATAACAAACGAAATCTCTTTGCGAAAGACTGGCAGATAACCTCGGCGGAAAGATTTACGAAGACTCGACGCCCTGCATATTCTCTTCGGAAAAGTTTACAGAGCGAAGAACTATAAATTGGGAACAGCAGGTATCTCTTCTTATTATCTTTTTTCACTCGATTTTAATGTGCACTACTTACGGAAAACTTAATACGAATAACTGGTAGATGGTTGACATAAGTCAATTTATCAATCAGTATATCTGTCAAAGAATATGTACGTATTGAGCCCTACCGATAGACAAATAAGGACAGATAGTGCGGGAGTTCACAGAGATTTGTATTACATCTCGAGTACAAAAGGTTTGATAGCTGAAGTCATCAGCTAGCGTGATGGGGACCTCCGAATGGTCATTCTTAAGTTATGCCGTTGGTGCATTGAGTAGGGGGCGCTGCTTGAACTGCTCCCCGAAACAGGTTTAAATTACATTTTGGAGTACATCAATGAAACATGTGATAAATGTTTCGTTTTGACACTTTGATTACAGATGTGCCATTCTTAAATGGCGCAATTGGTGCAAAACGCATTTATGAAGGGCCTAAAGGGGGCGCTACTGTCACGTTTAAATCACAATTTGAGTACATCAATGAAACTTTGCGGAAATAGACCTTAGAGCTTCCTGATGACGGATCAGTAATTCTTAAGTCTCAAATTTGGTGCAAAACCCATTTAAGAACGACCTAAAGAGGGCGTTTTTTTTTTTTTTTTTTTTTTGCACATTTAAAATACGTCTTAAGTACATTCATGAAACTTTGTAGGAATATCCTTTAGACTTTCGTGATAAAGGATCAGCAGTTCTTAAGTGTTGTAGTTGGTGCAAAAGCCATTTAAGAATGGCCTAAAGAGAGTATTATTATTAGCACATTGAAAAGGCCTATATTCACTTTCTTTAGGATACTCACTCATGTCATCTCTTCCACATGAGCCACACCACAATTGTGAGCTCTTCTGTTTATCTTATCAACTCTGTTGTTTCACTGAATATAGAAGCGAAACAATTTTAGAATGACAGTACTAATTGTGGCTTTCCTTTTCGGGCTCCTGATCATGATACTAGTATATAAACTGATAAGTTTATATAATATTTCCTTGGGCAGAGTAATAGAACACAAATTTGGTAATATTTTGTAACTGAGTTTAAATTTCGATAAACTACTATTATATTGAGATCTTTTGTGAGATTCTGGTGTTATTTCAAAACATAGGGGTTTGTGATATTTTTCCAGATGTCTCCATACATTACTGGATTATTACGCGAAATGAAATTAAAATGCCTTTCTTGAGCTGTTCATTTTCACATGAAAATCAGTTATTGATGTAGCTATATAGAACGTGTTCTAGGTTAGAAGACAGCCCTTTTTATTTCAGATATTATGGAGTCATCTCATCCTGCCAACAACGCTGTTCCTGGTTCCAGGCGTGACAGGCATTGTATTCTCCATGCTGGGAAGCCCTCGGAGAAGAAACAACGTTGTGATGTTTTATCCTTCCACGAGAAGAACTGGCGTACTGTGCAAGCCCCAGCTGAGAAGAGGCGTGCAAAACCCCAATTTCAGAAATCCGTTTAATATGACTTGGTTGTCAGCTTGCCCGAGAGCCCAGATGCGAATGATGGTTATCATGTATCCTGCTACCAGAACTTCTCAGACGTTACATCCACAACATCAGCTCCTGGAATAGACCATCTGACGCTGGTGACAGGAATTTGGTGCATTTACGTTCCAATGCAAGGGTAGATGACGATGTTGATCCCTCATCATCTGGAATTCTTCCTGTCACTTGTCATTTCTGTAATCAAAAGAGTAAGAAAAAAGGCGGGAATATTTAACTCTTAGGATCGTGTGAAACATTATAAGCAGGACAGAGGATTCAAGAGGCTGCTGAACTACCTCAGGATACAGCTGTCCTTTCGAAAGTCGTTGGTATAGACCTGGTGGCAAAAGAAGCTAAGTATCATCATTCATGCAAGAGCTCATTCTTGCTTGCAGCCAATAGAACTTCAAACACTGAACAGAAAAATGATGACATTCCACAGAGAAAGACAATAATTGCTGTTAGAAATATCAATGAATATGTCGAGACGTTTGTAATTGCTGACAAACGTGCAGAGCTGTTGACATATGTGCATGACCGTTATTTAGAGTTTTGCTCATCTGCTGATGAGTCTCCTATGCGTAGGCACTGTTTGTTGTGAAACCTAACAAATAAGTTAAAATCCAAAATCAAGGTCCAGAGTCCGGTAGGTAAGAAATTAGGTGGTATTCTTTACAATGCTGTAATTGCTGATGATTCCGTACGTGTGGCTTATGACTACACAGAGTCCGAGGAACGACTCCTCAATCAAGCAGCTGTAATTACCCGAAAGCAGCGGTTAAATGCTACAAAAAAAGACAATAACAGATAATCCAACACTGAATGATATCAGAGATGGGGACACAATTGCACCCCAGGCAGTGATTAACTTCTTCAAAGTTCTGTACATAGGCAACATATCTGACCAATATGGAAAACACATTAAACGTATTGATTCCAAAAGTTAGGATACATTGTTTGTTGTCCAAAGAGGCCATGCAAAACCAGCAAAACATGTAACTCTAGGTAAGGCTATGAGATCTATCACATGTAGCAAGAAGCTTGTTGAAATTCTGAATAGGTTTGGGCATTGTCTCAACTAATCCTGCTTGGAGGAACTCGAAACATCAGCTGCTGAAGCCATCCAAGAGAGGAAAGAAGCTTGCCCTGAGGACACTTTGGCAGGAGCTCCAATGGGACTCGCATTTGACAACTTCAATGAGATGACACAGACGCTGTCTGGGAGAAATACACTGCATAACACAATGGGAATTCTGTATCAAAATTTGCCACTAGAAAGGCAACACTAAGAGCAAAGAAAGCTGTCAAGAAGAGGTCTCTCACTGTTGCAGACACATCTTTTGCCCCCTATTATGGTGTCCCCAAAATAGCTACCTTTACCTATAAGAACACATCCATTTTTACCCTACCTGATGCTGTAATCACTGCAAGACATCTGGACCTCGTGTGGATGATGAGCCACGCATTTGAGACTGATATTCTTCCCATGTGAGTTGGCTTCAATGCCATCTTCTACAAGGTTCAGCTACCAAAACAGGAAGTGATATACATGCCAAACCTTAACGAGCCCATCACCAGCTTATCGGTAGTGCGACAAACCCTTCGAACAACCCAGAAGTGTGCTGAAGAATGCAACCATGGATATGGACTGGTTACATATGACCTTGCAGCAGCAAGACCAGCCATGCAAATCCAGGCTACAGAATCTCCAACATTTGACATTGTTTTCATCATGACGGGTGCTTTCCATATAGAGATGGCATTTTTCAAGGCCCTTGGAAAACTCATAGCAGAATCAGGAGGACCAGACATGCTTATACTAATTAATATGAGTATGTCTATCAGAAGGCAGTTTTGGTTTCAAAGAGCATAATCACTTGCAAATAGACATGTTGGTGCCCGGTCATCCCTTGTAGCTGCATATTATTAGATAGCAATCTTTTACAACAATATCTACTACTATTACTACCTTGTAAAAGATGTGAAACATTAATTTTAAAAACTAAAAATTCATGAGTTAGATACGTTAGATATGATATATTATAATATCCGAGTAAATACCATAAATGAATATCAAATTGTAAACAAAATTGACACGTATTATATTTCACTCTTCACCAATGCACCTTTTCTTGTATGAATAAATACTTAATTATGTGAATTTGTAGTGCCTTTGTTCTTCTATATCAGTTACAAAAATATATTAAAAATTTATTTTAATCTGCCATGTGCTAATATAGCACTCTCTTTAGGCGGTTCTTAAATAGGTTTTGCACCAAATTCGACACTTAAGAACTACTGATCCTTTATCAGGAAGGTCTTAAGGATATTCCCACTAAGTTTCATTAATGTACATAAGACGTATTTTAAATGTGCAAAAAATAGCGCCCTCTTTAGGTCGTTCTTAAATGGGTTTTGCACCAAATTTGAGACATAAGAATTACTGATCCTTCATCAGGAAGCTCTAAGGTATATTTCCACAAAGTTTCATTGATGTACTCAAATTGCGATTTAAATGTGACAGTGGCGCCCCCTTAGGGCCTTCTTAAATGCGTTTTGCACCAATTACGCCATTTAAGAATGTCACATCTGTAATCACAGTGTCAAAACAAAACATTTATCACAGGTTTCATTGATGTACTCCAAAATGTAATATATATATATATATATATATATATATATATATATATATATATATATATATATTTATATATAACACTTGTATTAAAAATAAAGATAAGAGTGGGAAATCAAGTAATTATTGAAGAACAGGAGGAAAATGACTGATTACTTATCTGAAATACTAAGCTTCCTATCGAGATTAACAAATAAATGATCGGATATCTAAATGTGAAATAAATCTGTAACATAATATATATATATATATATATATATATATATATATATATATATATATATATATATACTATATATATATATATGACTTGCATAAACACAATCTGAACCCAAAAATTTAACAAAATGATCTAAAGGAAACATTATGCTACGGTATTTTCCTTTTTTTTACTGAGCGTTTAAAATGATATCCCCCTCTGTTAAGATATCTCGCATTGTTAAGAATTCCAGTTTAGAATAAATCTTCACGGATGGTGAGAGAGAGAGAGAGTTTTTTCAATGGAATATAGAGCTCACCCTGTAAACAGTTACTTTGCTGGAAATTAATAATTCGATAAACGGTTATGATCTGCACAGTTTGTCACCATTTATAGTACATGGCCTAAACATGGGGTTTTGTTTGAGAGGATAGAGAAATATGAGACGGGGTTTTGTACTCACTGGTTGAACACCTTCGCAATTTTTCATTGTTATGCTCATTATTTTCTTCCCATTGTTTGCGGCTAAACAAGCTTTGTATCGCTGTACTTGGTAAAATCATTGGTTTGTAAAGACTTAATAAGTACTGAGCAGGGAGTAGGAACTTCAAAAATTCCCGCACGAAAAAGTTTATCCTGAATTAGTAACGAAAATGAGAAAATACTATACACGAATTCTTGTAAAACAAGATTTGTTCAACTTAACAATAACTAATCACACGTTATATCTTAACCGATTTTAATTCAGCATTATCACCACCAAAGAAACCAGCCCAAATTATTTGTAAATTATTCGACCCCTTTCATTTTCAAAGTCTTCATAAGAAGTTTCTTTAAATTGACTGTCATATTCTTGATCAAAAGATGGAAGCTCACTTATCTCGACTTCGATGTTAATGGTAAAATACGTTGTCTTTTCAGCTTCGATTAAGACACTAGCCGCACCCCGCTCACCACCCCCACCCCCACCCCGCAAGAATGGATTTCGTGTGTTTTCAAAAGCAGTTTCCTTGACACTGTGATTAATTATCTTTGTAACAGTCTCCGACAATATCATGTTCACGCGAATAGTTCTTTTCAATGTCATGAAAAGCGAAAATATACTCCAAGGTCAGTTGCATGATAAAGTCAGTTATACGGTTAAGTTAAAACTGAAATCAGTCTACGACTCGATATGACAAATGACCTTAATTCTAAGCGTATGATAAACACATCTCTCGCCCAGACGCTGACATTATATCACGCTGACTTTTCAGATCAAATCAAATTAACCTTCTTGCGGAAGAATATCAGAAGGAAGCCACCTTCATATGTTTCCCGTCCCTTCACTCTGACCAAATGTGATATTTCCCCTGAGAGAGAGGAAAGGAAAAACCTCATTGCATCACCTTCAGGCCAAAGAAAATAAAAACCAAAATTAATTTTCCTTTGGATTAACATCGTGATAAACGTGAGCTGCAGAAGCTTTAGTCAAGTGACTAACATTAAAAAAAATAACGGTTTAGAATTATTGCCGGATGATTAGAGAGCACTGGTGTGGAAAATAGCAATTTTCATGTTGCTTTTGGGAGGGTGGAAGTCGTTTGAAGTATTTGCGGTTGCTAATTGCCTCAGTCAGGTCAAAGGTCGAAATGTTCTTGCTGAAAATGCTATACTGGACACATGCGAAGAAAATGTCATTCGTAATCATTGTGATTTATCTTTGTTGGCTGACATACACATACACAGAAAATACTCTTTGTAATACTTTTGAGTTTACTTAGTTGAATGATTTATTTTTTTAAAGTTCTTTGCCTTGTTGCTGAAAATATCATTAGCGTGAACGTAAGCTAAGGAAACACTATTTATGATACTTTCAAGTTTAATTCTATATCAACTTCTTTTGCCTGACTTTTATTTCATTTTAACAACTGAAATTATTTAATTTTTTTCCTTAACTTTCCACATGGAGGAAATGTTCAAGTTTTTCTCTGGTGCTGACTACATTAGGATATATATTTAGCTGAGGTGAATACTATATAATGTAGGCTACAGTTGCACTGTGAATCAGTTGTTAGGAGAGAATATGAAAGGAGGTGCAGTAAAAGGAACGAAAGAGGTTACAGCCAGGGGCCTAAGGGACACTGCAAAATACCTTACAGTGCACCGGATTAGGCGCACGGACGGCACCAACCCACCCCCTCCCCTCCGGGATATTAGGATATTTCGTTGCCTCTTCCGTCGACTTCTGGTTCAAAAACTTGATAGAGAATATTAAGGAGATATTTGAAGGCAGCTTCAACTTAACTATAGCATTAAAAGGTATAGTAAATTCTGTCTATTTTCTATAATAATAATTGCCATTGTAGTTGACCAAAGTTTTTCAGTCTGACAACTATCATACGCATAGTTATTTACGTTGTTCTTAATAAGTGTAATCAAAGCGGTTATATGAGATAAAATATGGATAATAATCACATACATTATGTAATAACTATTCTTTTATCCCTTACAGGAAACGACACATGAATCAAAGACATTGCTTCAGAAACCAAAGTCAATAGCTGGAATCCAAGGAATCTGAGGCAGTCAAGGACGCCGAATGAAATTAAGTTAATAAATCTTCCCTTTATTCTATTTGCAAAAGGAAAGGCGAAACCTTCTTCCTGAACGACGCGTCATTCAACTCATAATTGAATGAGGCGCTCTGTCTGAAGGGACTGGATCCAGCATATAACAAAAGAGATTTTTTCCCAAAGAAATATTTTGGGTTTCTTTCCCTTTTTGGTCATGCTCTGGAGTTGCTTTTACGATCGACAGGCGACTGAACGATACGGGTTATGCACAAAAATGTGGATTCAATGAAGTAAAGAGTGAATTTCCATTAACAATATCTAGAGAAATGTTATATTTCTTTTCCTTTGCCTGGTATTTGTTTTTGTTTTTTGACTTGCACGCTTTTTCTACAAAAGTAAATTTGGTTGCAGATTTCATCAGCCCCAGAAAACTAAGGAACTTACTTCCTTGAAAAGAAAAAAATTAAAATGTCTTTTACGAATTCGTGGATTCTGAGAAAATAAGTTACAGTATAATGAAATTTGGTGGAGGTTATGTTTACTTTTGTTTTTAAAAAAACCAAGCTTGTGCTGACTTCTAGATGTTTTGCTGTTCCTTCCCTTGATAATGAAACATAGTTATAAGAAATCGTACTATAAAATTCAGTAATTTCAGTAGTTACTGAAAGGTGTCAGAGAGCTAATATTAATATAACTGGAACATTTCCCAGGAGACAAACACTACGACTCACACCTTTCCGAGAAAAACGATATAATAATAATAATAATAATAATAATAATAATAATAATAATAATAATACTTTATTAAAAGTAATGGCTACTTCAGCAGCGTTACACTTGTAGAGATTCTTCTCTATTTTGCGAATAGCGGCTTTTTCCTTGCTACTTAAACAGGCTAGTAGCGCGCCATAGAGGTCATGGTCAAATACAGGGTCAAAATAGGTGTAAATATTTGAATTTTACAGATAAACTATGATACCATATTCATCAGTCATTAACGATTTTCTCTCTCTCTCTCTCTCTCTCTCTCTCTCTCTCTCTCTCTCTCTCTCTCTCTTTCTTATAGCGAACTTTCGTCTAGAGCTGCCCCATATCTTCGGGCTGGGAAGCTGAGGGTGGACTGATCTTGGTGTTGTTGTTGTTGTTGAAAGATTAAGCCAGCCTTGTGCTGGCACGGGCTCTTGCTCTTAGAGCAGCCCGTAACTGGATTATGTGTAAAGATAAAAAACAGTGCTTTTGGCGGATAGTTGTAGAAAGGAAATAGGGTGACAGGCAGGATTGCAACCCCTTTGAACCTTACGGTACCCATCAGTAGGAGAGAAAGTTTTATAGCAGTGAGACTCAGCCTAGATGGAGAGTGCTGAGTAGGAAAAAGGAAGCGAGTTTTAGTTTGAAGGAAAGGTGGTGGTAAAAAAAAAAAAAAAAAAAAAAAGGAGGAGTTACCTATACCATTTCAGACACAATATATATACATGTGTGTAGCATCTGAAAATATTGCAATATATATCAAACCAACATTAAGAAAGTATTATAGTATATATACATGTTCATGCATACTCACACTTATACATATGTTCCCAAAGATGTGTATGGCTCCCATTGCCAACAATGAAGTAGAGGGTTTGTGCATTGTGTAGCTTTCTTTGGTTTTGAAGTTTGTAAGACAACAGGAGATTCCCATGTGTCTATGCACAATTGCCGTGTAATTCCTCTTTTTACCTGGGAGGTGGGTAAGACATTAGGAGATTCCCATGTGTCCCTATGTTATTTAGGATGTGTCTGGTGATCTGTGCCGGTGTCAGCTCATTTTCAGTAAGGTTTGACCTGAGAGATTGTGTCTCTGGGCAGTCTAGTAGGTAGTGTTCGAGGGGCTGGATTGCTTCTCGGTCACAGTACTGACATGACCTGCCCTCATTACCTATCATTTGCCAGGTGCACAGGTATCCTAGCCTTAATCTGTGTGTGATGACTGAGAGTTTTCTAGTGGTTTGCTTTGTGATGTCATGAGGCCATAGATTTGTGACATCCACATACCACTTGGACGTCCGTGAATCTTGTAGATAGTGACGTCGTACTTCACTCTCTTCTTGGAGTTTGGCATAGCTTTAGCCATTTCATTTAGGTGTGTTATGGATGGTTGCACTTTTATGCTTACTGTACTGCAGCTGAGGGCACTTTTGGCTAGGATGTCGGCCTCTTCATTAGTGTGACTCTCCTGCCAGCAGCTTGATGTGAGTTGGCCACTGATTTTATGGCTGTTACCAGTGTCACATTTTCTTTTGGATTTGTTGCTTTGATTGCGAGTATTGCTCCTTTGGAGTCGATATGCACTGTTGTGTGTCCTTCTTTTAGATTAGAATTTTCAAAGGCTTTTAAGATTGCCATTAGTTCCGCTTGTAGTATGGAGGCATTGTTGGATAACCTCCAGCTTCCTTTGAAGGCTTGGGCACCCAATGCTGCTGCAGTTGCTGGAGCTTCTGGATCAACTGAGCCATCTGTGTAATATGTGTTTTCAGCTGCTGTGCTCCTGATTGCTTCTTCTGCTGCATTTTCATTTGTGCTGCTCTGCACAGTGCTTTGTTTGCCAGTAGTATTGTGAAGTTATACCGGATTGGGTCTTCGACCAAGGGAGGTGATTTTTGGTATCCCTCAGGTGGGACATCCTTTGTTATGTTTCCCTGTGTCCTGCATACCCAGTTCTCTGTGTCTGGAGTATGCTGCCCGCATAGGTTTTGGGTTGGTCTAGCTCTTCATGCACGTTTATACACATTTGCATTTTGTTTTTGTGTGGTCCATTTCTGTCATTTCTGATGGTTTTGCACAGAATGGCAATATTTCTTTGGCCTATCCTGTGCATGAGAGACTGTAGTTGTGTCTCTGCCCTCAAGAGACAAATTCTTGTCCACATTGGGGCTCCAAGTCTAAGTCTCATTGCATTATTTTGGATGACCTCCATCCTCTGCTGTTGATCCTTTCTGAGACTTGTCAGGACTGGTGCTGCGTATTCTACTTGTGCTCTGATGATTTGTATGTAGAACCTCCTGAGCAGATGGTATGTTGCACCTTCTTGTAGTGATGTGATTCTCTTTGGAGCATTAAGCCCTATTTTTGTTTTGGCCTGGAGGAGCTGTATTTCCTTCTCAGGAGATAGTGACTCTGCAATGCAGACTCCCAGATATGTGTAGCTATCTACCCAGTCTATGACGTCTCCTTTCAGTAGAAGGTTGGGTGGATTTCGATCATGTTTTATTGCCATGGCTTTTGTCTTGTTTCTGTTGTTTTGAGTCCCAGTTGTGTGTACTTGTCCTCAAGTTTTTGCAAGGCTTCTTGCATCTTTTGGAGTTGTCTTTGAGGGCCAGAGCTGACAATGAAAACATCGTCAGCATATATGAAGACCTCTACTCCTTGTGGTAGCTATAGACAGGCTACATTTTCCATAAGGACATTGCTGCATTGGCCAATTCATATGCTTTTTCTAGATCTAAGAAGATCGCTATGGATTTCCTGCCATTTATGGCACTTAACATATCTGTGAGGCACTCATGGGTGCCTACTCCTTCCTTATAGGCATAGAGCCTATGGTGTAGGGGCCCTGCTTTCCATAGTAGTCTGTTTAGAACCATTCTTTCTGCAACTTTTTCCGTGCAACTGATGAGGGATATTGGCCTGTATGCACCTTTCTCTTTTGGCTTTGGTATTGGTTGTGTGTCTTGCTGTTGCCATTTCTTTGGCCTGGTGTGCTCTGCATATGTCCTGTTTACCAGGAGCAGATATACCTGTTTGACAGGGTCTCCCATGTGCCTCAGGATGCTGTAGGTGATTGCATCTGCTCCAGGGGCTGTGTCTCTTTTCCCTTTGCTGAGTGCACTGTTTAGTTCTTCCATAGTGAAGGGTGTGTCTGTGTAGTCGGGCATATTGCAGGCAGTATTGATTTCTCTCCACCTTGCTGGGGAGATCTCATTTATTTTTTCCCATGTTGTTTGGGGAAGGTTGTGGGATTTTGTCCTCTCTGCGAAGTTTCTGGCTATTTTGTCAGCTTCATCTTGTGGGTTGGGATGGATGCTTTGCTCTGTTCTTCCTTTCCCTGCAATTTTTGCAAGGAATCTCCAGATCTGGGTTACTGGAGTTTGTCTGCTGATGTTGGCACACCAATCATACCATGCCTGTTATTTGATTTCTTTTGTCTCCTCAGTTGCGTCAGATGCATCGCGTCAGATGGTTCCCGTCTGAGCAGTTTTCAGACTGTGTTGACTCTGGCATTGAGTTCTTTGACTCTTTCACAGTAGTACCATGCATCTTTGTGATCAATCTTGGATTGTTTGATCTTTGGCGTGGACATATTTGCTGCCTCTCTGAGTTTGCTGATGAACTCTTCATAGAAGAGTTCTATGTCATTTGCTGGGTTTTCAAGATAGTCCCTCGCCCATCTCGTCATTGTGGCTTCGAATGTAGCCCAGTTTGCAAACTTGGGGTTCCATCTCTCTGGTGGCGGCGGTATGGTGGGCAGTTTTTTGAGCTGTAGGCCAATATCAATGGCTATGTGGTCGGTTGTGAAAGTCTCATGCAGCTTCCATGTTGCTTGCTCCTTTAGGGCTGAGTTTGTGAAGGTAGAGCACCTATAGAGGTCATGGTCAAATACAGGGTCAAAATAGGTGTATATATTTGAATTTTACAGATAAAATATAATACCATAGTCATCAAAGTCATTAACGATTTTCTCTCTCTCTCCTCCTCTCTCTCTCTCTCTCTCTCTTTCTTAAAGCAAGCTTCTGTCTGGAGCTGCCAGACATCCTCGGGCTGGGAAGCTGAGGATGGACTGATCTTGGTGTGGTGTCCATCTTCCTTATATCTGTGGTTGACAGCAGGGGATCTGCCCCATGCTTGTCTCCTATTGGCTGGTGGCGGTGAGTCTTCGTTTTCATTGGTTGCCTGAGCCAGGTCTCAAGCCACTTTCTTCGAGCTGATGGTTGCGATGCTGCAGATCCTGCAGCCGTCTGGAACTCCTGAGCTGTAACGTTGATGGGCGTTGCGCTACGCTGTGGGACATCATGGTTAATTTGATTTCCATCGGCTGCAGGATTACCTCGTTCGGGGCGTTGTCTTCCGTGGGGTTGTCGTGATCAGTGGTGTCATTGTTGGTGGCAGGTCTTCTCATACTCGTAGGGAGGAGACATTCTTCCTGCATTGTATTCAGTGTGGGTTTTATTTGCTGGATGAGGAGCGCCTCCAGCAGGCGCAACTGACGGGCATCAGGGGCCTTCCTGATGATTTTTGTGTTCTGATAACATACTGGGAGATGGCCTCCTGATGTTTGGTGCGGGCGTGATTCTTGATAGCCCCCTCTTGGGCGTAGCACGAGAGTCTCCTCGACAGGCGCATGGTAGTCATACCTACGTAGGCACTGCTGCATTCGCGGACTGGGTATGTATACTGGTACACTGCATGCGTCTGCTTCAGGGGTTCTCGTACCTGTGGAGAGGGGTTATTTTTCATAATAAGATCGCGCGTCCTCCGATTCTGGTAATATATGATTAAGTCGATATTCTTGGTGTCGTCAGTCGGGGATACATTTTCAGAAATAATTTTCTTAATGGAGTCCTCATCTTCATGGTAATGGGAACTCAGGAAGGCTTTGTAGTACAGCTTGATATTATCCTGGGGGCGGGGCTGCGGGCTCTCACTACAGTACCATTTCTCCAGGGCTGTGCGGACTTCCTTGCTGATTAATTTATTTGAGTCCCCGGTATTCACAAGTACTTGGGAGGCGCAGTCGAGTTCCTGGTGAGTGTCCTGCCAGGTCGAGCAGTGGGAGAGGGCCCTCCTGACGAAGGCCCTGACGGTGGTGCTTTTGAATCTGGCAGGCCACTCGCTGTCTTTGTTGAGGCAAAGTCCTAGATTGGTCTTCGTTGTGTAGACTGAAGTACGGAGACCGTCTTCTGTCTTGCTTACAAGGACGTCGAGGAATGGGAGCCGATCGTCGGAGCTGTGTTCGACTGTGTAATTCAGCACACTGCACTGCTGAAATGCTTAATGGAGGGCTTCTACCTCATCCTCGGCGTCGACTTGCATAAAGATGTCGTCAATATAACGTCCATATCTGCGGGAGTTGCTGCGTCCTGGCGAAGACCCATTCCTCCACGGTGCCCAGTTAGCGAAGAGGACCCACAGTGGGGAGCCCCTCGCCACGCCATCCTTCTGGCGGAACATCTGGCAACCATCGGCTCGAAGAAAGTGGCTTGAGACCTGGCTCAGGCAACCAATGAAAACGAAGACTCACCGCCACCAGCCAATAGCAGGCAAGCATGGGGCAGACCCCTGCTGTCAACCACAGATATAAGGAGGACGGACACCACGCCAAGATCAACGCATTATGTAACGCGTCATCCTTGCGCCATCACTCTTGCTAAAAATAAACCTTTATTTCTGATAAAGTATGGCCTCGAAGAGACCCCTTTCGCCCGGCAATCCCAGGGAGGACCCGCCCTTGGAGGACGAGCAAGGGTTCGCCTTAGTGAGAAAGAAGAAGAAGAAGAAACAGAAGAAGACTTTGGTACCAAATTCCACTCAGAATACCCAGCTCCCTACGACATCGGCACCGAATACGGTGAGTTTTGCGGATTTCCCGGCACTTCCAAAGTTTAAAGCTGTCACAATCGAGGGCCAGACTTCATACACTGCAGTCTGGGCCCTTGAGAAGAAGTATCCAGGAGCCAACCTCAAAGCAAGACCGAACCTAAGGGGAGAATTCATCATTACTCCCAAGGACCAGAAATCTGCAGACCTCCTCAAGAACGACAACCTGTGCCTGCTACTCGATCCTGCTACAAAAATCAGCAAGGGGATGATTTGCAAAGTCCCCAAATATATTACAATCGATCGAGTCCTCGAGGTGCCCAACATCATGGAAGCCAAGAGATGTACTGCCAAAGACGGACAGGAAACTCTAAAAATTGAAGCCACTTTTAAGGGCCAAATTCCGGCCAGGGTCAGCCTTGGGATTCTAGGCACTTACGAGACCGAAGCCTTCGTACCAGAGCCTCTGAGATGCTTCAAGTATCAGATGTATGGCCATCACAAAAACGAGTGTAAATCAGAGTACATCTGTCGAGTGTGCAGTGCAAAACACGAAACAGAAGTGTGCTTGAAAAAATACAAGGAAAAGGGCCACACAGTTGCCCGATGCCCAAACTGCAGCCAGCAACATCATGCTTGGTTTAAGGGATGTCCAGTCAGACTACAGAGGATTTGTAAGGCGAAGGGCATCCCTCCTCCACCTGCAAGGCCTCGGCAACCATCACCGCCCAGGAAACCAAAAACCTTCAAGCAAACCCCCAGGTTCGATCCAAGAAAAAAAAAAACGAACCTACCTCCTGCACCACAAAACCACTCAACCTTCCTCCCAACCTCCTCAAATCCCGGCACTACATCCCCCACCCCCTTCCCCCACCTTCTCCTTACCGGCCAAAAAAAAAAAAATCCGCCATCTACCTCTTCCCCATACGGGATTTATTCCCCCAAAACCCAACACCTCAGGTCACCCCCCCGAAAAGATTGCATTCGCCGACGACGTCGATTCCTGCTCGTGCCGAAGCAGGAACCCAGTTACAGAAGAACGACGACAGTTGAAGAAGATATGCATTACAGCCAGACACCAGGCGGCTGTAGCTACCGTTTTGTTTAAAGAAGCAGGAACACAAACAGAGGAGTTCATAGCTAAGATAAATAACCAAACTCAGACCTACAAACCAGAACTCAGAACCGTGAACGTTGGAAGCGACTACATCCTCGTAGGACAATACCAAACCAGAAAGTTCCTGCTGACCTACGAGGAGAAAATTTTATTTTTACATAGAGCCATCTACAATAATGACAATAGCAATGATCATCAACTGTTCTCTGAGCTCGTCCACGAACTGTTGGACCTAGAGATCAGTCTTCCAGATGATCTCCTCACAGAAGAACATAGATTCAAAACCTAGGAATAAATGCCACCGTTTCACGAGAGTGCTGTTTGTAGCATTAACTGCTTTTTCTTTTACTAAACAATCCTCCTTTCCCCTCCGTTTTTCGGCCGCCTCACGTCTAACGACCGAATATTTCAACTGTCACTCTAACTACCGCTTAAGCTGTTGTTTACTTTTGTTTTGCTATTTCTAAAACTGATAATATTTCGTTTTTTTCTCGTCGATTCTCTATTGCTAACGATCGGCGCTTTTTTTCTATTGTCGTAAAGTGAACTCCATACAGTTGTGTGCTTTTTTTTCCGTTTTTCTACGACGATAAATTTTTCGATTTCCTTACTGGCCATCTCCTCGCCAGGACTCGCTACTATCGATCTTTATCTTCTACTAATGGGTACATTAGGGTTTAAAGGGGTTTGTAACCTCGCCTATTCACCCTTCCTTTCAACTTTGAATCCATAACATTCCACCTGCATATTCCATAGAGATCATAAATAAAAAGCTCGCCTCATATCCTTAAATCACCAATGCACCTAAAAATAATTCAAATGACCTACGGGCTGCTCATTAGCTAAAGCCCGTGCTGGCATAAAGCCAGCTTAATAATTAACTCCAACAACAACAACACACCAAGATCAGTCCATCCTCAGCTTCCCAGCCCGAGGATGTCTGGCAGCTCCGGACGAAAGCTCGCTTTAAGAGAGAGAGAGAGAGAGAGAGAGAGAGAGAGAGAGAGAGAGAGAGAGAGAGAGAGAGAGAAAATCGTTAATGACTTTGATGAATATTGTATCATAGTTTATCTGTAAAATTCAAATATTTACACCTATTTTGACCCTGTATTTGACCATGACCTCTATGGCGCGCTACTAGCCTGTTTTAAGTGGCAAGGAAAAAGCCGCTATTTGCAAAATAGAGAAGAATCTCTACAAGTGTAACGCTGCTGAAGTAGTCATTACTTTTAATAAAGTATGTTTGAGAGAGGGTCTGCTTCCTAAGTACAATAATAATAATAATAATAATAATAATAATAATAATAATAATAATATATAAAATCCTCATAGTAGCACACTGTTAAAGAGTATTTGCCTAAAAGAGGATTTTCCCCAAATAAAATAATAATAATAATAATAATAATAATAATAATAATAATAATAATAATTAGTCAACCAACTATCCTGGCCACACAGAATCACGTCTGGAATTCTAAAACAACGTTCCACGAACTGGAGTGTACGAGAAGAGTACGGCATCCGACGCTTGACATTTGGCGAAAATGAACTAGTATTTATTCGGAGCGCTTCAATCAGGAGGAGCCCACGAGGGAATCATCCTCGCCATTTTCTCATTTGGAGGTACTGCATGCATCGGTGAGCTTGGTTTTTGTCACGATACAATGCGAAACATTCAGGTTATTTGTGATTATTTCTGAATCGGCAGAACATTCGCGCGTTCATTTTTCATGCTATTCTAGTCAGGAGGCCGAGCGAATCCTTTTCGTCCTTTGAGGATGAATGTAATTTTAAACGGAATTTTGGGAAACCGCTCTTCCAAGGGGAGGGTGGGGGGGGGGGTGGGGGGGCGGACGAAACAACCGCTTATGGTTTCCGTATCAAAGCCTATTTATTTTGCTTGTTTGTATGGTGTTCTTACGTTGCATGGAACCAGTGGTTATTCAGCAACGGGACCAACAGCTTGACGTGACTTCCGTACCACGTCGAGAGTGAACTTCTATCACCAGCAATACACATCTCTGACCCCTCAATGGAATGCCCGAGAATCGAACTCGGGGCCACCGAAGTGGCAGGCCAAGACCAAACCAACCACGTCACAGAGGCTCAAAGCCTATTTGAATGACGGAACTGGTTAACTGTATTCGATAAAGTCATGAAGTCACGTGCGTAACATTAAATGAAGAGGAAGGAAACAGGAGTAATGTCTCTCTTTACTTAGACGTTCGTTTTCCAGTACTGTTTCTCGAGAGCTGATTCTGCCTCGTCTTGCCTGTCACCGTATGCTAATGCAATTAACGCCACTGGTGGCACAGCTGTGTAGATAAAGACTTGTTTCAAGATGACATACTCGTTCATTTTAGCTTCGATATTGTCACTTTAATTACAATACATATTGTGTTGCTCGAGTTGTGGAAATGAAGAGATTTTCGTCGACAAAAAATGTGTTTTCACTGACATACCAGTTTCTGGACGAAAATGCAGCATTCGAATGAGGTACCAATAATATATTTTCTTATTCTCTATCCTTTCCAAATCAAGTTGTTAATTTTTTTTATCATTATCACTTTCGGAATCATCATCTGTGCTTTACAGGAAATAATACTTATTCTAATTATTAAAACAAAATGGTATTTTTGTTTATTCAGGTAATATTCCAAAGTAGACATTGTGCCAATCAAAATAAATATAATTGAGAAATCGGACAACATAAAAGAATGTTTATTCCACTTGCAAATCAAGGTAATACAGGTGAGAGAGAGAGAGAGAGAGAGAGAGAGAGAGAGAGAGAGAGAGAGAGAGAGAGAGAGAGAGAGAGAGATTATTATAACTATTCTCATTCCCTGGCTAGCTTAATTCAAGTATTTAATACCCGTGCATTTAGATCACAAGGTTCATGTGGTATTATTTTCAAGTATTATTAAGGCTGTAAATCTAAACTTATTGAATTAGTAGTAATATAAGGAAGCGGCGAATGTTGACATAAATGAGGTATTTAGCTCTTCTTAGAAATAAAGCCCTATCGAAGAGCAGATCACAAGAATTCTTTTAATGCAAAGAAATAGAAAAAAAAAACTCTTACGTCGAGTTTTCATCAAATTTCTCCATGATTTTGAAAACGTCAAAGATCTTGAACATTTGCTTCTACTTCAAATATGTGGCTTTTATTGTTCTTTATTGTTGCTTTTTATTCTATTTGCTTTTCGTTTGTTTGCTTGTTTGTTTGTATGTAAATCAAGAGGAAATCAAATAAACCCAAAAGTGAAAATTGAAATGTTTCTCGCTTCATATTGTGTTGTTTGCATCATCTTGGTATGAAAAATAATTTCAAAGAATTGACGTCCCTTTTTAGCACCAGAATGAATTGAAGGTACATTTGACTGTTTATTATTCAGGATTTAATCAGTGAAACCGGAATAACAGATATTTTTGTATTGTTGGAATTACAAAATTCAATCTGACTCCTGAATGGAAGAACGAAAAAGCTTCCTGTGGAAACATTTTTTTGAACAGAATTTTAATATTGATATTACAATTGTGTTTATATTGAAACGGTATACAGTATCCCTCTCTCTCTCTCTCTCTCTCTCTCTCTCTCTCTCTCTCTCTCTCTCTCTCTCTCTCTCTCATCTTGAATATGCAGTATACAGTTTTGATCACCAACACTAAGAAACGACACAAGGCCTACCGAAAACGACAAGAGAGCCTGAACACGTATGGCTTAGAAACACGACGATTGCCACGACAACTAATAGAAACATTTAAAATACTAAAAGTCATAAGAAAAGTAGACATTCACCTATTTACGTTAAACGAAAACCAGACAAGAAATAATGGATAGAAACTAGAACTAAAGAGATATAACACATCCCACTGTGGGAACTTCTTTACATTCAAGATATGTGACACGTGGTATAAACTACCACCAGAATTTGTAAACGAGTTTAAAAGAAAGCTAGACAAAATCATTAGGGCATTGCTAGAGATAGGGTGAGCACACGATGTCTCCTCGGACCTCGGATGGACTAACAAGTCTTTGAGATATCCTAATCCTTGTAACTCCTTGTAAACCTCCCTCTCTCTCTCTCTCTCTCTCTCTCTCTCGATCTCTCTCTTCTCTCTCTCTCTCTCTCTCGTCTGTAGCAGACTTCTTACAAGGAACCATATTCTATATCGTGCTTCACCCATATAGACAATTACCAAAAAAGGTACCACAATAAATATGAAAAGAGAAACTATCCTTCTTTCATGAGAGACGAAATGATAAACTCTTATTTATAATGAATATGATAAATACTGTTTAAAATGAACGACTTTTGTGCCTATATTTTACGGAACATACCTTTCCATTTTCCTATGACTAAATTGCTTTCCCTTCAGCAAATCTATTTGGGCGTAAAATATTACACAGTTCAATCATGGAATGTACTTTCACGTTCGTGGTGTGATTCCTTGAGGAGAGAGAGAGAGAGAGAGAGAGAGAGAGAGAGAGAGAGAGAGAGAGAGTCTGGTAAGGGCAGAAAGGTGTCGTGAAGGAAATAAACTGACATTGACTTCAGGAAGGAAACGACCAATTTCAGTTGGACATGGTAATAATTGGATGATAAAATGAGCAATGGAAGAGAGGAAATAACTGAGAATGGAAAGGGGAAAAAGTATCTTAAGGGAGACGAAGAATAATAGGAAGTGTGGTGAGCAATTTCATGTGATTTGAAAAGACAGAAATGGTAATTTAGGAAAAGAAATGA
>NC_061105.1:43413346-43440579 GCF_015104395.2 Macrobrachium nipponense | reverse complement strand
GAGCGGAGAAAACAGCTGTAAGGAATAGAATACGACCACGATCATAAGCGAAACAGATTTTGGAAATTGAACCTTGAAATGCATAACTCCTGGAAACGAGTCTTTACTGCCTCGGGCGTTAATGAGAAATTCCAGAGGAGAGAGAGAGAGAGAGAGAGAGAGAGAGAGATGGTATAGCTGTATGTACGAGTTGTTAGCGCAATGTAAGAGGCCTAAGAACAGAAGTGGTGAAAGATCTAAGGTATTCGGAAGCAAGAAGGTGAACGTGGTTGAAAGGACGGATCACGTTTTGAAATTGTTCGTTCGGTCATGCAGAGAAAAGGGAAGAAGCCAGAGAGGTGATGAAGAGCGTTACATTCGAAAATACTGAGAGGAAGGAAGAGAGGAAGCCATAATATGGCAGCTGGGAAGATAGGCGGCAGAGAGAGGTATCGGAAAGGGGGGTTTGAACATGCTTGGAGCGAAAGCGTGCTCAGTGTATGTAAGGGAGTTAAACGTGCTTCTGATGACCACCACTCTTTTTAGGTGTATGTTGCAGTTCATGTTGTTCAAGTTTCCTGCCTAAGGGATTCATGTAGGAGTCATTTATCCGAGAGCTTGGATCAGTTTTATCCAGGACTACAGACTGGGTTTATTGCCTCGTCTTTCTTCATGAGATGAAAAACGTCGCTTTTTCGTATGTGAAATGAGGTAGAAAAAGCCTTAGAACGAAAAGGTCGTTAAAGTCCAGGAAAGGAAAGGTTGTGTGTAATATAGTAGAGGAGGATGACGTAGTGCATTGTGGGTGCTCGACAAGTTGCTCTATCGGAGCAGACAAAAACACTGAAGGAAGGTGATAGAAGTTTCTCAAAAAAAAAAATATAATTCTGCAAGTGAATTATATATTTGGATAAAAAAATAACTTATTTTCAAAGTTGCCCTGAATCTAAAAGCACTTTTCCTTCGAAAACCAACAATCACAGAAGAAAATGTCTCGTGACCACTATTGGAAGTAGGTCACAGGACATTTTTTTTATTTACGGAGTATAAAACAAACTTCGTGAAAACTATTATTTTAGATGGATAAACTAGAAGCTACTTCCATTACATATGGCAATAACTCAACAATATTAAAATGGCTGAGAAAACAAACGACAGAATTCAAGAAATCTCCGCTCAGCTGCACTTATATTTTCCAAAGTATTTAAGAAGAAGAAGAGTAAACAGAATGGAAGCAGGGAAAGACATACACGATCTGCGGAACTTTCCAGATACAATGTTATCGAGGAGGTCATTATCAAAAGGCAAACTTCGGACGTTCGCTCAATTGAACGTAAAGGTGAACTGAGCAAATGGTTTGCTCCCGGGAATATAGGAAGTTTAATCGGAAGAGATGATATGAAGTTTCTCTCCATCATCCAACATTTTTTCTGTGATCTTATCCTGTGTTCCTTCAAGGAGAGGATTGTCGTCCTTTTCATATCAGTGTTGTCTTCAGATTACTTCTTCAGAAAACAAAGAAGACAAAGTTGATAGAATCAAGGCATGAATGAAATGTCAACTATCATTAATATTCCCTCTCCATTTATAAGAGGGAGAGTATTATTTTTCCCTCTATCTGTTTACAAGAAGAGGGATAATACACTATAAGATAAATAAAACTTCTTCTCGTCCTCCATCTTCTCCTGATGTAGATAAATAAGAGGAAAACCAGGAGACGAAAGAGCAATACAAAAAAGGATTCATTTACCTAATTCATCATCATCTCGCAATCCAGAGAAGAAAAATGAAACGAAGTCAAAATTACTATCCACTGCCATTTCTCTCTTACTCTGGCGATGAAAAATGCGAAGCTACAATTTGAAAATAAAAGACGAGGAGAGCAAAGGAAATGAGACCGAGAAACCACCAAGGGACAAAAAATGATTCTGATTTGCATCATCTGAGTCAAAAGCGACTTGGTCTCTCGGCGTCGCACTCGAGAGTTGCAATGACACCAGCGCTGAAGAAAAAAACGTTTTTCCAATGCAAATGATCTTAATGGAAACGTTTCTAGCGGAAATCACTATCTGATCGTCGCCTTAGACTCAGAATGTGATAAATGAGTATATGTGGTAACCAAGATAAAAAGCCCTTCTTCTTTCTCAGCATCTTTTCCCACTTCTATGTGGAGGTCAATGTTTCTGACAGCTTTCTTCCTCGGTCAAACACATCTCAATTCCCACCGTTATCCCTACACTAAGGGGTCGGTTGCCTGATACGCCTTTGTTTACAACATTAGGCATGGTTTACTATTACGCAATAGGGTTTTTACGACCGCATGCCCTTGCTGTCATCAATCACAGTTATTGGCGGTGGGCCTCGCCTTTGACTAAAAAGTCCACCTGCAAGGCAGCACTTTCTACAGTTATTGGCAGTGGTCCTAACCTTTTACTCAAAAGTAAGACTGCAGTGCAGCAGATTCCATAGTTATTGGCGGTGGGCCTAACCTTTTACTCAAAAGCAAGATTGCAGTGTAGCAGATTCCACAGTTATTGGCGGTGGGCCTAACCTTTTATTCAAAAGTAAGACTGCAGTGCAGCAGATTCCACAGTTATTGGCAGTGGTCCTAACCTTTTACTCAAAAGTAAGACTGCAGTGCAGCAGATTCCACAGTTATTGGCAGTGGTCCTAACCTTTTACTCAAAAGTAAGATTGCACTGCAGCAGATACCACAGTTATTGTCGGTGGGCCTATACTTTTACTCTAAAGGAAGACCGCAAGGCAGCAGTTTCCACAGTCACTGGCTGCGGGTCTAGCCTTTGACTAAAAAGTAAGACTGCAAGGCAGCAGTTTCCACAATCATTGGAGGTGGGCCTAGCCTTTGACTAAAAAGCAAGACTGCAAAGCAGCAGTTTCCACAGTTATTGGCGACAGGTCTAGCCTTTGTCTATAAAGTAACACTGCAAGGCAGCAGTTTCCACAGTTATTGGCGACAGGTCTTTGACTAAAATGTTAGACTGCAAGGTAGCAGTTTCCAGTTATTGGCAGTGGGCCTAGCCTTTTACTCAAAAGTAAGACTGCAAGGCAGCAGTTTCCACAGTTTTTGGCGGTGGTCCTAGCCTTTGACTAAAAAGTAAGACTGTAAGGCAGCAGTTTTCACAGTTATTGGCGGTGGGACTCGCCTTTGACTAAAAAGTCCACCTGCAAGGCAGCAGTTTCCACAGTTATTGGCGGTGGGCCTAGCCTTTGACTAAAAAGTCCACCTGCAAGGCAGATGTTTCCACATTCTCGGCAGTGGGCCTAGCCGTTTACCAAAAAGTAAGACTGCAAGGCAGCAGTTTCCACAGTTATTGGTGGTGGGCCTAGCCTTTGACTTAAAAGTAAGATGCAAGACAGCAGTTTCCACAGTTATTGGCAGTGGGCCTCGCCTTTGACTAAAAAGTCCACCTGCAAGGCAGCAGTTTCCACAGTTATCGGCGATGGGCCTAGCCTTTCACTAAAAAGTAAGACTGCAAGGCAGATGCTTCCACAGTTATCGGCATTGGGCCTAGCCTTTTACTAAAAAGTAAGACTGCAAGGCAGCAGTTTCCACAGTTATTGGTGGTGGGCCTAGCCTTTTAAAAACTAAAAGGTAAGTCTGCAAAGCAGTAGTTTCCATAGTTATTGGTAGTGGGCCTAGCCTTTTACTACAAAAGTAAGACTGCAAGGCAGCAGCAGTCCTTTTAGTAGCCTTATACGACATGCTGGACCTACTGTGGTAGTATTCTTACACCCCTACTACTGGGTGGTTCGGACAAACCCATCGTCCTCTGACAATTGTCTGCCTTGCAGATCTTTTTTAGATTGCATCCATCTTTACTTACGACAAAAGGGTATTGGATCTTATTTCCTTTAAAGCTAGAAACAAATACCTTTAGTAATATAAATGTACTTGTCACCCATTGCCTGTTATAAAAGACCCTTCAGATATGTGAACCTTTTTCTAAGCCTGTATGCTTGGAATGAAGATATTAGCACCAGGGCCAGGATAGTGTTACATGGCTTCTGTACGTGGATAAGTGCATGTGTTTGTCACGTCTCAAAACAGATTCTAATATGAACATCGTGGCGATGTTATTGTGGTTCTCCAGATAACAGTGATGTGAAAATAATATTATATCAAACTGAAGTGTATTTCATCTACGTTTCTTAAGTCTAGTAATACCTCCTCTCTAATAAAAAAATGTATATAAATTTAAAATTACCGAACAGGTAGTTTTTATAAAAATCGAATGATTTAGATAAGAATAAAATATCGCGTAGTCCCCAATACATTATACTTTATTCTATAACGTGGAACATTATGTTTGTAATGTAAACTAAGGAACTGTTTCTTTACCAAAAATATTATCTTATTACTTATAAATTCAACGAAAAGAAAATTCATTGCAAAATTAAAGAAACTTGTAATGTTTGGTTCTATACACGTCTACGAAAACCAGAAAGACATTTGACAGCTTCTACAAAGGCAATGGTCACAAACACATCGGCAACCAACTGGAGAACGAATCTGCGGCCAATTTTAACCATAAGAAGCAATAGACAGGACTACCAGGAAGTCGCTAACATGTATTCAACCCGTTGTCGATGTGTGGGCGATAATTTGCAACCGACTTTGTGACATGAACTGTACTACTGTAATGTGAACGCACCTTCATTTGTTACAGTTCTTTAAGAGAGGGATGTGAAGCGAAAATAATTTTGCTTTCAATTAAACTATTGATGAATACATATAATTAAAATGAATATGAGATAATCCTAGAATGTATTTAATAAGATTAAATAAAATTCCCTGCCAAATTAAGGACAGTCTTCAATGTAAGGTTTTAGGTCTGCTTATGAAAACCAGGATACTGGACGATATTTCACTGGATCTTTGTTGTGGGCGTCATGGAAGCAGACGGATCCCATTTGCTTTCAACAATAGCCGAAGTGGAGGGTTTGTGAGAGATCCATTCACACGTGGAAACCTTGTGCTATATAATGTTTCCCTGACTTTATATATACATATATATATATATATATATATATATATATATATATATTATATATATATATATATATATATATATATATATATATATATATATTATCATTATTATTATTATATGCTGCTATTTTATAATGCATATATCTTATCTTCTCTTTGAATGTATAAAATGTTAGAAAAGAATTTTGCAACGTTTTCAGATTCCTTATTTAAGCTTAGAGTTATAAGATGTCTTAAAATGTATGTTCAGATTTCGCATAACATAATGTAAAAGTTAATATAAAGTAGAATGTAAAGAGAGAGAGATTAACTTTGTCCGTTCCAAACCTCGAGATAAAGAGACCCCGAAGTCTTCGTATTGTTTCCACACCTTGTCATCACCTCAGATTAAGAGGAACTCGAGATCTCCGTTTTGTTATCATAACGTATCATCACGTTTGATACGGGACTTATGTTTCAGATCGAGTACGTGTCTTTGTTGAGCACACAACGCACATGACTGGTTTCAGAAGAGTACTTCTTTGCTGAATAATCACGTGGAGATTTCACGATTTTTCTGTAAAGTTACGTCATATCAGAAGCTTCTAGAAAGATTGCATCATCTTTCGCAAGCCCAAAAAGTTTTGAGCCCATGAGTCTCTTGAAGTTGCCCATACAAGGAGAGAGAAAGAGCGTTCATTACAGACTTTGAATCCCTGGTGTTCAGACATATCTCTCTCTCTCTCTCTCTCTCTCTCTCTCTCTCTCTCTCTCTCTCTCTATCTTACCATACTTGACATTACATTAACATAACTTACTAAATGGTCGTGTAACGGTGCCTTTTCATTTGAGAAATATTGTGAATTGGTGAAATTTTTTGAACGAGCTGCAGCAGAAAGAAAATTGGTACCAAGGTAACATGTAACTTTAAGTTTATTAGTTGCAACTAATAGTTACATTGGTTAAGAGAACTAATAGTTACAATGGTTTGGTGAAACTTTAAATTTTTTCACATTGCAAATTTTTATGTTTTGTGTTTGTTTCATTTGAAGTGATTTTTTTGTGTGTGCATTTATCCATTCTTTTTCTTATTGAAATGTGTGTTTTTATTTTATATTCTGTGTGATTAGTGCTTTTTACAATTTTGGTGTTTTCAACATTTTTCTGTGTTTTCATTTGCATTCACAATTTAATTAAATTAGTTGTTTTCATTCATTAATCATTGCACATTTAATTGAATTTGCATTTACTTAGAATTATTTTCAAGTTTTAGTGCTGTTTAGCACTTGTGAATTAATTTCCAAATTTTAAATAGTGCCTAATATTTTTGAATTTTGATCGAATTAATTTTCTTGAATTTTGTGATAAATCAATTTTGATTTAATTTTACTTAATTATTTCAAAAATTAATTGAAATTTTGCTTTGTTTCAAGTAATAGTAATTTTCCCTGATATTGTGAATTTCACTTATAAATTTTGAGTTTAATAATAAATTTTTGTATTTAAAATCTTTATAAGTGTTTTCTTTTTCACCAGTATAAGTAAATAATTATATGTTGTTACTTAGGTAGAAACAAGTGAGTTAGAACCAGGAAGTGCTTAGACTTCTGAAATGAATTTAGTCTGATTTTCTCCAGTACTGGTAAGTTGTTAAGGGGTCACTGTTGCCTTTAGAGTATTTTAATCGTTTTATTACCTGTGATGAAGGTTCAGGTGTCTGGCTGTGGTGAGGTAACAATTAATGATTGGTAATTGTGTAGTGACCAGATACTTGGCACTTTGTCACAATATGTTATAATATATAGTATATATATATATATATATAATATTATATATATATATATATATATATATATATATATATATATATATATATATATAAATATATATATATATTATATATATTTATATATGTATATATATATATAGTATAATTTATGTATTATTCTTAAATATGTATATATGTGTAATCCACCATAGTGCAAAGGTAGAGTACTGAACTCCACATCTCACATCTGCAAGGTCGTGGTAGGGCGTGTTCAGCTCGCAAACGAATGGCAAGTGATCGAATCCCGAACCGGACCAGGAAAAAAAGATATATTTATAATCCATCCATCTATCTCCATTTATCTACTATCTATCTATAACTATATCTATAAAGTGGCTCAATACAGTAGTAATTGCATTCCATTCTGACACGTATCAATACCTGTTTGTTTCAGTGAGTTTTAGCAACCACTGTAGACACCAACAAAAGCACAATCGTTTTACTACAAAAGTTGAAACTGCTTTAATATTGATTGAATAATTTGGTTTCAGCCGGCTCGTATCTTACAATGATATGGGCGTTATGTCTGTCCGTCGCCGTCTGTCATTCAATCAGGCGGCCCAAAACGGCTGGTCCGATGGCAGGGTTTTTATAGTGGGAAGAACCCCTAAGATGGTTTTTTTTAATTGGGGTTTGATCCTACTTCCCCCGATCACACCCACCTAATGGGTAAAACACTAGCCTGCACAGCAACCGTCGAAGTGACTCCTGGCGTTAAAACGGACAATCTTACTGTAATGGCCGTTATGTCTGCTAGTATATACAATAGTGACTTTAGATTCTTTTCTGCTGGGAAATTATTCACCTTCATCAAAGCTTTTCCTTTGATGGAAATTGCATAGAGGATTTCCCCTTTGGGTAAATTCGTTATTGAGATTAATAGGTTTCCTGAAGAGAAACCTTTTAGGAAGATACCGGAGAAGGCTGATTGGATATAGGTTTATTTTTTCTGCGCAGTGCTATTGGTGAGAGAGAGAGAGAGAGAGAGAGAGAGAGAGAGAGAGAGAGAGAGAGAGAGAATTATTATTCAGTAGCCACACCCTCCATAACAAACGAAATCCCTTTGCGAAAGACTGGCAGATAACCTCGGCGGAAAGATCTACGAAGACTCGACGCCCTGCATATTCTCTTCGGAAAAGTTTACATATCGAAGAAATATAACTTTGGGAACAGCAGGTTTCTCTTCTTATTATCTTTTTTCACTCGATTTTAATGTGCACTACTTACGGAAAACTTAATAAGAATAGCTGGTAGATGGATGACATAAGTCAATTTATCAATCAGTATATCTGTTAACGAATATGTACGTATTGAGCCCTACAGATGGACAAATAAGGACAGATAGTGCGGAAGTTCACAGAGATTTGTATTACATCTCGAGTACAAAAGGTTTGACAGCTGAAGTCATCAGCTAGTGTGATGGTGACCTCCGAATGGTCATTCTTAAGTTATGCCGTTGGTGCATTGAGTAGGGGGCGCTGCTTGAACTGGCCCCCGAAACAGGTTTAAATTTTGGAGTACATCAATGAAACCTGTGATAAATGTTTCATTTTGGCATTGCAATTACAGATGTGACATTCTTAAATGGCGCAATTGGTGCAAAACCCATTTAAGAAGGCTACTGTCACATTTAAATCACAATTTGAGTACATCAATGAAACTTTGTGGAAATATACCTTAGAGCTTCCTGACGAAGGATCAATAATTCTTAAGTCTCAAATTTGGTGCAAAACCCCTTTAAGAACGACCTAAAGAGGGCGCTATTTTTTGCACATTTAAAACACGTCTTACGTACATTAATGAAACTTTGTAGGAATATCCTTTAGACTTTCGTGATAAAGGATCAGCAGTTCTTAAGTGTCGTAGTTGGTGCAAAAACCATTTAAGAACCGCCTAAAGAGAGTGTTATTATTAGCACAAAAGGCCTATATTCACTTTCTTTAGGGCTATATACTCACTCATGTCATCTCTTCCACATGTGCCACCACACCATATTGTGAGCTCTTCTGTTTATCTTATCAACTCTGTTGTTTCACTGAATATATAAGCGATACAGTTTTTAGAATGACAGTACTAATTTTACCTTTTCTTTTCAGGTGCGCGTGATCATGATACTGGTATAGTGGCAACTTTGCTTTGTAGGGAAGTTTAGCCAGTTAAGAAGGGTCTAAAACTGATAAGTTTAATAATATTTCCTTGGGCAGAGTAATGGAACGCAAATTTGGTAATATTTTGCAATTTAGTTTAAATTTCGATAAACTACTATTATATTGAGATCTTTTATGAGATTATGGTGTTATTTCAAAACATAGGGGTTTGAGATCTTTTTTCAGATGTCTCCAAACTGTGAGCCGAGTTCTATACATTGCTGGATAATTACGCGAAATGAAATTAAAATGTCTTTCTTGGGCTGTTCATTTTCACATGAAAATTAGTTGTTGATGTAGCTATATAGAACGTGTTCTAGCTTAGAAGACAGCCCTTTTTATTTCAGATATTATGGAGTCATCTGGTCCTGCCAACAACGCTGTTCCTGGTTCCAGGCGTGACAGGCATTGTATTCTCCATGCTGGGAAGCCCTCGGAGAAGAAACAACGTTGTGATGTTTTATCCTTCCACGAGAAGAACTGGCGTACTGAGAAGAGGCGTGCAAAACCCCAATTTCAGAAATCCGTTTATTATGACTTGGTTGTCAGCTTGCCCGAGAGCCCAGATGCGAATGATGGTTATCATATATCCTGCTACCAGAACTTCACAGCCGTTAATTCCACATCAGCTCCTGGAATAGACCATCTGACGCTGGTGACAGGAATTTGGTGCATTTACGTTCCAATGCAAGGGTAGATGACGATGTTGAACCCTCATCATCTGGAATTCTTCCTGTCACTTGTCACTTCTGTAATCAAAAGAGGAAGAAAAAAGGCGGAGATATTTAACTCTTAGGATCGTGTGAAACATTATAAGCAGGCCAGAGGATTCAAGAGGCTGCTGAGCTACCCCAGGATACAGCTGTCCTTTCGAAAGTCGTTGGTGTAGACCTGGTGGAAAAAGAAGCTAAGTATCATCATTCATGCAAGAGCTCATTCTTGCTTGCAGCCAATAGAACTTCTAGTACTGAACAGAAAAAAGATGACACTCCACAGAAAAAGACAATAATTGCTGTTAGAAGTATCAATGAATATGTCGAGACATTTGTAATTGCTGACAAACGTACAGAGCTGTTGACATACGTGTATGACTGTTATTTGGACTTTTGTTCATCTGATGATGAGTCTCCTATGCGTAGGCACAGTTTGTTGTGAAACCTAACAAATAATTTTGAGTCCAAAATCAAGGTCCAGAGTCCGGTAGGTAAGAAATTAGGTGGTATTCTTTACAATGCTGTAATTGCTGATGATTCCGTACGTGTGGTTTATGACTACACAGAGTCAGAGGAACGACTCCTCAATCAAGCAGATAATTCAACACTGAATGATATCAGAAACGGGGACACAATTGCACCCCAGGCAGTGATGAACTTCTTCATAGGCAACATATCTGACCAATATGGAAAACAAATTAAACGTATTGATTCCATAAGTCAGGATACATTGTTTGTTGTCCAAAGAGGCCGTGCAAAACCAGCAAAACATGTAAATCTAGGTAGGCTATGAGATCTATCACATGTACCAAGAAGCTTGTTGAAATTCTGAATAGGTTGGCGCATTGTTTCAACTATTCATGCTTGGAGGAACTCGAAACATCAGCTGCTGAAGCCATCCAAGAAAGGAAAGAAGCTTGCCCTGAGGACACTTTGGTAGGAGCTCCAATGGGACTCGCATTCGACAACTTCGATGAGATGACACAGACGCTGTCTGGGAGAAATTCACTGCATGACACAATGGGAATTCGGTATCAAAATTTGCCAGGAGATCGTACCAACAGTTAACAGAGTAATGAAACACCAACACCAGTTAGAGAAAGGCAAACACTATGAGCAAAGAAAGCTGTCAAGAAGAGGTCTCTCACTGTTGCAGACACATCTCTTGCCCCCTATTATGTGTCCCCAAAATAGCTACCTTTACCTATAAGAACACATCCGTTTTTACCCTACCTGATGCTGCAATCACTGCAAGACATCTGGACCTCGTGTGGATGATGAGCCACGCATTTGAGGCTGATGTTCTTCCCATGTGAGTTAGCTTCAATGCCATCTTCTACAAGGATCAACTACCAAAACAGGAAGTGAGATACATGCCAAACCTTAACGAGCCCATCACCAGCTTATCGGTAGTGCGACAAACCCTTTGTACAACCAAGAAGTGTGCTGAAGAATGCAACCATGAGTATGGACTGGTTACATATGACCTAGCAGCAGCAAGATCAGCCATGCAAATCCAGGCTACAGAATCTCCAACATTTGACAATGTTTTCATCATGATGGGTGCTTTCCATATGGAGAGGGCCTTTTTGAAGGCCCTTGGAAAACTCATAGCAGAATCAGGAGGACCAGACATACTTATACTAATTAATATGAGTATGTCTATCCGAAGGCAGTTTTGGTTTCAAAGAGCATAATCACTTGCAAATAGACATGTTAGTGCCCGGTCATCCCTTGTAGCAGCATATTATTAGAGAGCAATGTTTTACCACAATATCTACTACTATTACTACCTTGTAAAAGGTGTGAAACATTAATTTTAAAAACTAATAATTCATGAGTTAGATACGTTAGATATGATATATTATAATATCCGAGTAAATACCATAAATGAATATCAAATTGTAAACAATATTGACACGTATTATATTTCACTCTTCAACAATGCACCTTTTCTTGTATGAATAAATTAGATTTATCTTCCCGCCACTGGCCAGTGGCATAAGGCTGATACAGTTTCTCTCCATCTGTCTCTATCCCGAGCCATTTCCCTCGCTTCCTCTAAGTTTTGGATTTCATCCTCAAGATCCCTGACAATTATGTCTATCCACCTCGTTCTTGGTCTACCCAGCGGTCTTCTTCCTATTTGTCCTGCTCTCAGTGCTCTCCTGGGGTCTCTATTCTCTTCCATCCTCTCAACATGTCCAAACCATTTCAGCCTTCCCCTCTTCAACCTGGTACTGACTGGCCTTTGCCTCAATCTCACCCTGATGTCTTCATTTCCTAACATAATCATCCCATTTAATGCCAAGTATTCTTCTCAGCAGCTTCATCTCAAAAGCATCCAACCTTTTCTCCTCTGTTCTGGTCAGTGCCCAGGTGGACGAGCCATACATCAGGACTGGTAGTACTACTGCATTGAATATTCTCATCTTAGTTCTCAAGCTGATTTCATGCCTCGACCAAACGTTTTTTTCTCAGAACCTCAAAAAGCTCTTGCTGCTCCTAGTTTTCTTCTTTGTATATCTTCAATTTGCCTCCCGTCTGCTGTTACCACACTTCCCAAGTAAACAAACTTCTCAACTTGCTTGAGTTCCTGTCCTCTGATTGTCATATCCTCCATGTGCACCCAAATCATCATCCTTACTCACAACCATGATCTCGCTCTTCTTTGTGCTGATGTTCAAGCCAAAATTCTGTGTCTCTGTCTCCATCCTCATTACCATACCTACCAGCACCAGCCACGTATCAGCAACCAACGCAACATCATCAGCAAAGTCCAAATCCATAAAAACTTCTCCACCAATACTAGCCCCTCTGTTTTCATTCTCCATCACTCTTCTCATTATATGGTCAATATACACTTAAACAAGGTGGGTGACATAACAACAATCCCTGTCTTAGCCCACTTCCAACTAGGAACCATTCACTTTGCTGTCCATCCAGCTGTACACAGCTGCACACTCCTTGGTACCAGTTCTTTAGTATCCTTATCACTTTCAGTGGTATACCATAGTGTTCTGCCACTCTCCACATTCCATCTCTCCATACTGAATCATACGCTTTCTCCAAGTCTATAAAAGCACAGAATATTTATATATGAATTTGTAATGCCTTTGTTCTTCTATATCAGTTACAAAAATATATTAAAATTTATTTTAATCTGCCATGTGCTAATATAGCACTCTACTTTATTTAGGCGTTCTTAAATAGATTTTGCACCAAATTCGACACTTAAGAACTACTGATCCTTTATCAGGAAGGTCTAAAGGATATTCCTACAAAGTTTCACTAATGTACATAAGACGTATTTTAAATGTGCAAAAAATAGCGCCCTCTTTAGGTCGTTCTTAAATGGGTTAAAAAAAATTTGAGACTTAAGAATTGCTGATCCTTCATCAGGAAGCTCTAAGGTATATTTCCACAAAGTTTCATTGATGTACTCAAATTGTGATTTAAATGTGACAGTAGCGCCCCTTTAGGCCCTTCATAAATGCGTATTGCACCAATTGCGCCATTTAAGAATGTCACATCTGTAATCACAGTGCCAAACGAAACATTTATCACAGGTTTCATTGATGTACTCCAAAATAGTATATATTATATATATATGTATATATATAATACTTGTATTAAAAATAAAGATAAGAGTGGGAAATCAAGTTAATTATTGAATAACAGGAGGAAAATGACTGATTACTTATCTGAAGTACTAAGCTTTCAAACGAGATTAACAAATAAACGAGCGGATATCTAAATGTGAAATAAATCTGTAACACACACACACACACACACACACACATATATATATATATATATATATATATATATATATATATATATATATATATATATATATATATATATATATACATATATATATGTATATATATATGTATATATATATATATATATATATATATATATATATATATATATATATATATATATATATATATATATATATATATATATATATATATATATATATATATATATATATATATATATATATATATATATATCTATATATATATATATTTTATATATATATATATATATATATATATATATATATATATATATATATATATATATATATATATATATATATATATATATATATATATATATATATATATATATATATATATATATATATATATATATATATATATATATATATATATATATATGTATATATATATATATATATATATATATATATATATATATATATATATATATATATATATATATATATATATATATATATACTATATATATATATATATATATATATATATATATATATATATATATATATATATATATATATATATATATATATATATATATATATACTATATATATATATATATATATATATATATATATATATATATATAGTGTGACGTTATAGAACGCCTCGCCTTCCCAGCAGTTGTTTTTTATTAATATTAGTTATAAAAGAAGCAGCCATGCCTTCCTCCTAAAGCAACTGATGTTGGGAGAGAGAGCATGTCGTAGGGAGTATTTCCGGTCTGACGGAAGCTTAGGGTAAGAGAGGGCAAGTCACAAGAGTAGCTAAGCTTCGAGATGGATCTTAGGGGACCTCTACAATAAGACCTCTTTTTCCTTCCCAGTGTTGCTGGCTGTGGTGATCACTTTTCAGCAGTGCCCGAGGCGGTATTTGGAAGTCCCGTGATACGAAGACAATCAGGATCTCCCTCAGTCCTCTGCAGTCTGTGACTCCGGACAGATGTCCAGCCCCGGCGGGGCTCCCACACTTAAGCCTATCGGCTCGGCGTACTGGCGGGCACGAACCCCAGACCTGAACAAAGTCAGGCCGCATTCTTCCACAACGATACACTGAATATTGCATCCAGGTACGTCTAAAAGTGTAAACTTCAACCCAGCACCTTTTACTACCATACGACTCTTGCTAATTTCATTTTCAAGTCTCATTTTTATCCCTTCTACATCAAAAAGCCCTTTGTCCTCATCGGGCCACGTGCTTGTGACTGTTGAAAGACTAAGCCTTCAGTGCATACCTCAGTGAAACATTAGAGTTCCTTCCCCCAGTGTAAAGAATTAATCAGCCTTAATCAAAGCAAAAAGTCATTTTTTTTCTTTTATCTTGTGTAATCTGGGATCCTTTTCCAGATTCCCTGAGTCACGTACGAAGTCTGTCTGCCCGCAAGTGTTGCATTACCCAAGTTTATGAAACCAGCTTGTATGAATCACATTTTAGCCAGCTATCCATTTGTGAGAGATTATAAGTCCCAACGTTGGTACCAATAGCATTTACTTTTCCCCAGGCCAGTACGAGCCTTTTGTAAATAAATAGCTGTTAAAGTAACTAGTTGAGTTTCTGGCGACCTATTCCTCTAGATTAAATATTCATTAATAATCAGTTTTACGTAAGTCCAATTAATTTCCTCTTGTCCTCTCTCAATTATTTCTGTTTACGTATCGAAGCCCCTCTCAAGCCGGGCTAATACGTAAATAATATATATATATATATATATATATATATATATATATATATATATATATATATATTTACATATATTTATATGACTTGCATAAACACAATCTGAACCCAAAAATTTTACAAAATGATCGAAAGGAAAACATTATGCTACGGTATTTTTTTTTTTTTTTTTTTTTACTGAGCGTTTTAAAATAATATCCCCCCTCTGTTAAGATATCTCTTATTGTTAAAGAAATTCTAGTTTAGAATAAATCCCACAGATGGTGCTTCTGGAAATTGTTTAAACTGGAACAATTATGGAAGCCTGAAACGTCAAGAGTGGAAGGCAAGTCAGCATGCAGCATGGGTAAAATTATTTGCCCTTTCACACTGGCTGCAAATAGAACCATGTGTCAGGCTTCAAGTCACTTTCAGAGGATAAAAACTAAACAAATTAGAGAGAAAAGAGGTAAATGACACACGAAAGAGACAGACAGACTAAAAAAAGCAGAATTTGCAAATGTTACATCCCATTGGACGATACCATTCACAACTCAGCGCAGATTGGGTAAATATAAGAAGCATTTTAATACAGTTTTTCTTGAGTCGTATGTATGAAATAGTCAGTCAAACGCAAACATATGTAGGACTGATATTAAGTCGGTGTTTGGATAATATATCTGACCAAAGAGAGGGACTAGAAATAGACATGAAAAGCTAATTTTCTCGTGCACATTTTAATTTTTTCCAATTAACTTGCAATTTAAATTAGATTCTGTGTCGATTCTTTAACCTTATATTAAAAAAAAAAAAACTTTTTTTTATATCTCTGACTTCCTTTTAAAAATCAAAAGGCAATCAATCACAGAAACAGGTACATGGGAAGACTGCTAATAGGATACTATTGGTCTTTGTTGTAAATTAAAGATATTTCTTTGATTACTAATCGCATGAACAACCGCAGCTAATTTGCACAAGGGTATTAAATGAAAAATGTCAGATTTCTTGTGATATTTTTTGTCAGAGGTAAAAATGTATATTTCTATGATTGAAAAAGAAACCAGCAAAATCAGTGTATAGCGTGTTTATTTATGAGTATTTACACTTTATTTTACTCCACACTGCTGGGCCTTGACACAGGCTGGCAACCTACACATCTCTTGAAAATGGGCCACAGATAGGGTCTGAAAATACTCGAGTGTTGAGTAAATTAAGTGTAAATACTCATAAATAAACACGTTATATACAGTTATTCTGTGGGTTTCTTTTTCAATCTTCAGAAGAAAACTGAAAGAAGTTGTTGTTTGATTTCTATGATTATTAATCAAATGAATAAATGAGAAATTTAGTCAACACAAGCGTATGCACAAAATGAAAATTATCACTCGAAGCCAACGTACAGTTAATACCCAACTAAAAATAAAAGATAAAAAAAAAAAAAAAAAAAAAACGCGCTGACCCAGTTTTGAATACCACATAGCGTCGTCCAACGTGGCAAAAGGAAAACCCCCGAATAACAATTGCTCAACGAATTCTAAGAGGTCGTTTCTCAGAACTTTGTTCCCAAACATCATTGAAAGTTCTCTGGGAAAAAACGAAAGAGGAAAAAACTCAGCCGGAGGGTGGCTTCCCTTCCTCCAGCAAATTCGTTGAGAGAGAGAGAGAGAGAGAGAGAGAGTTCTTTTCATGGAATACAAAACTCATCCTGGGAACAGTTAATCTGAGAGAGAGAGAGAGAGAGAGAGACTTACATTACAGACCTTACATCTTGTTCAGGTTGCCCCAGGTCCTCAGTTTGAGGCACCTCTAATGTCTACCGAGAGTGCTAGTACATCTTCCGGTATAATTTTGCATCTTCCAATCTTGGATGGTCTGGGATGCAGCTTAAATATTTGTCGAGCTTATTCTTAAATACATCTACGCTCACTCCTGTGGATTAATATCCTGTGTGCTTTCCTTATTTTTCCTGGTACAGTTTTGGGCACTATTAATCTACCTCTGCTTGCTCTTTCTGATATTTTTAGCTCCATGATGTTTTTGGCAATTCCTTCTATCTGTTTCCATGCCTGAATTATCATGTAGCGTTCTCTTCTCCTTTCTAGACTATATAATTTTAAAGATTGTAGTCTTTCTCAGTAGTCAAGATCCTTAACTTCTTCTTTTCTAGCTGCAAAGGACCTTTGTACACTCTCTATTTGTGCAATATCCTTTTGATAGTGTGTGTACCATATCATATTGCAATATTCAAGTGGACTACGAACATGTGTTTTATAACGCATAATCATGTGTTCAGCTTTTCTTGTTTTGAAGTGACGTAGCAACATTCCCATTTTTGCCTAACATTTTGCCAACAGAATTGCTCTTTGATCATTGCATAATATGTTCCTATTCATCATCACACCAAGGTCTTTAACTGTTTCCTTATCTGTGATTGTCTCATTATTAGGTCCCCTATATGCATATAGCTTTCCTTCTCTATCTCCATATTATTGATTCAAATTTATCAGAGTTAAATACCATCCTACCTCTGCCCAATCATATACTTTGTTAAGGTCTCTTTGTAGCGTGTTCCTATCTTCATCACAAGTAATTTCTCTACTTATTTGTGTGTCATCGGCAAAACTACTCACTACCGAGTACTTAACATTACTGTCTATGTCTGCAATCAAAAATATAAACAGTATTGCAGCTAGCACCGTACTTTGTGGCACACCGGATATTACCTTAGCTTCATTCGATTTCTCATCGTTTGCAATAATTATCTGTTTTCTGTTGTGTATAAATTCTTTTAACCATCTTCCTACTTTGTCCACTATATTATGTTTTTCTCAATTTTCTTCGCTAATATATTATGATCTACCTTGTCAAAAGCTTTTACAAAGTCTAGTTAAACCACATCTGTTTCATTTCCGTTTTTCATATTTTTGTAAATGTACTCACGGTGGACTAACACTTGGGTTTGTGTACTTTGTTTTTCCGGGTACAAAACCATGTTGTCCATATTAAACAAATTATGTTCTATTAAATGTTTCATAGTATTTTCTTCATAAATCCTTTCATACACTTTCATAATATGTGTTGTTAGACTCACAGGTCTATAATTACTTGCCTCTAGTCTTGATCCACTTTTAAAAGTAGGGTAATATATGCTAATTTGTGCTCATCATAAATCTTGCCATTTATCTACACTTTGTCTTAATAATATTGCAAGTGGCTTTGCGATAGAATGAACTACTTTCTTTAACAAAATAGCATGGACACCATCAGGCCCAGCTGCAGCTACCATTTTTAACTTTCATTAATAGCCTGCACAATATCGCTTCATTAATATCTATGTCTGATAAATATTCACTATTTTCACTCCCTTATTTCTGTATCATTATCTTCATTATCAATTCTAGGGGTGAATTCTCCTAATATATTTCTCCAATATGTTGCATATTTCCTTTTTTTTCATTGCGTTATTTCCCCTTCAATTCTTAGAGGGCCTATTTCTATTCCTCTTTTATTCATCCTTTTTTGCATACAAGTACAATAGTTTTTGGGTTTTGCTTGATATTATTAGGGTTTTTTCTTCCAAGTCCCGTTTTTCACTTTCCATGCATCATTTTCTTTTGCAAGACCTTTTTTCCACCTTCTGATTTTTGGAACAAGATCCTTCTGTCTCTTGGTATGCATGACTGATGTTTACTTTTCTTCTTCAGTATATATTTATCCACTATTTTTCTCCGTATTTACCTATATATCATCACTTACGAAAGTTTTATCCAATCTTTGTTTAATTCTTCATTTATTTCTGACTGTTACGGACCCCTTTATTGGGTCCTGGTGCAGTTCTTTTATTGCACTATTTATATTCTCAGTGATGTTCAAAAATACTCTGCGTAAAATGGTCAGTGGAGACGAAAACAAAAGGGAAAACTCAACAATATTTATTCACAACAAAAATAACATTAAGTCAACCTTGTGACTGAAAAGGACGTACACTAGTCCTCAAATAATCCCTTAGGATCCCTAAACGCTAAGAAAACTAAGCCCTAGATAGAAACATGAGAGAGAACAAACACAAGAATACGTCTAAACAGGAATATATCCATACAATGGCTGGCCAGGCCAAAACCCAAATATACCTATAACTATAAACGAAAGAAGGAAGGTGAAGGATAAAAGTGAGAAAACACTTAAATTCCTACCTATGAATTACAATATAAACACCAAAGCCGATAGGCCATAAGGACCATCAGAGTTTATAAATATTGTATAGAAAAATAGATATATATAAAAAAAAAATCAACAAACTCCTCACACAAAACAGGGGAAACTTCAGTCCAAAATAAATTCAAATCGCCTTTACGGAGGCCGTGATCCAATACATCTCAGCTCTGCAGACGAGGGAGGACATGAATACACAGGTAACCACAGGTACAGGTGAGTCGGAGAAGGTCCTGCCCGACAACACAAAGGCAAAACTCCTACCTGGTATCTGTCTCCCTACTTGACACCTCACGAGCCAGATTGCTCCCTCAGCAGCAGCTTAAGGTGTCCTTGGAGATAGACTGATGACTGCCCAAAGCTCCTCTAGTGCCAGCAGAACAGGATGGCACTCAATACCCTAGGGAAAATATATATATATCCACTAAGGTGGGCAGTACGACGAAGTCGCAGGTGACAAAGTCAACTGCGTCGAATACAGGTCATACGACGTCGCAGGTGACAGAAATGTACCTGCGAAGGGCAGCTCCAAAAACCAGATTCAATGTTTTCCAATAATCGCCAGCTGCAGAGGTATCAGGAAGCAAAGGAATGGCCCGAACTAACTTTAGGCCGAGCACCGTCTTTCCAAAAGTCACCTCACAGGAGTCCTGCCGCACTCGAAAAATAAACAAACCACAATCGTTAAACACGATAGTTCAAGCTTAATTAAGTGAGCGGGGAGGAGGCGAGAAAACTATAGCGTAAACAAAACACTAAACACTTAACATTAACTGCCTTAAGAAATAATGTACTTAAAACTAGAACAAGGTTGACTTAAATAAATCGGAAAATTACGTTACTCTAATACCTTCCTCCCCGAGAAAAAAAAAAAAAAAAAATTTTTTTTTTTTATAACACAAGAACATAGAACCTGGAAAACAGGAACATTAAGGTCCCACACCAAAAAAAACAAAAAAAAAAACAACAAGACAAAAGTTACTGGCCTGAAAATAAAAAACAAAAAACTAGATTTAAACAGCAAAGTCAATAGGCCATAAGGACATCAGAGTTTATAAATATTGTATAGAGAAAAATAGATATATATAAAAAAAAATCAACAAACTCCTCACACAAAACAGGGGAAACTTCAGTCCAAATAAATTCAAACCGCCTTTACGGAGGCCGTGATCCAATACATCTCAGCTCTGCAGACGAGGGAGGACATGAATACACAGGTAACCACAGGTACAGGTGAGTTCGGAGAAGGTCCTGCCCGACAACACAAAGGCAAACTCCTACCTGGTAGTCTGTCTCCCTACTTGACACCTCACGAGCCAGATTGCTCCCTCAGCAGCAGCTTAAGGTGTCCTTGGAGATAGACTGATGACTGCCCAAAGCTCCTCTAGTGCCAGCAGAACAGGATGGCACTCAATACCCTAGGGAAATATATATATATATCCACTAAGGTGGCAGTACGACGAAGTCGCAGGTGACAAAGTCAACTGCGTCGAATACAGGTCACACGACGTCGCAGGTGACAGAAATGTACCTGCGAAGGGCAGCTCCAAAAACCAGATTCAATGTTTTCCAATAATCGCCAGCTGCAGAGGTATCAGGAAGCAAAGGAAGGCCCGAAACTAACTTTAGGCCGAGCACCGTCTTTCAAAAGTCACCTCACAGGAGTCCTGCCGCACTCGAAAAATAAACAAACCACAATCGTTAACACGATAGTTCAAGCAATTAAGTGAGCGGGGAGGAGGCGAGAAACTATAGCGTAAACAAAACACTAAACACTTAACATTAACTGCCTTAAGAAATAATGTACTTAAAACTAGAACAAGGTTTGACTTAAATAAATCGGAAAATTACGTTACTCTAATACTGACCATTTTTTATATTTTTACTGAAGTAATTGTATTTTCCATATCCTTCCCCCTTTTTCATTTCTTGCTTATCTCTGCTTTAGAATGGACTGTTAATTCTATGATATTATGGTCTGAAATACTTGCATTACAAACTATTATTTCTTTAATATGATTCACCTCGTTCACAAATACTAGGTCTAAAGTATTTTCCTTTCTTGTTGGCAGGTGATTTATTTGTTGAATGTTGTATTCTAGTAGCATATCTAATAGCTTTTCGAATTGCCTCTTATCTTCTGCACTACTATTACTCTCTTTTTTATATGTATAAATACAACCACAATCTCCTATTCGTTCTTTCCAGTCTACGAAAGGAAAGTTAAAGTCCTCCAGATAGGAGAATAGTCCAGTCCTTGTGATTTCTACACATATCATCCAATTTTTCTATTATTATGTCAAACTCTTTAGTATTAGGGGATCTATATATTACTGTGTTCATTAATTTTTCAGATTCAAATTCTACCGCTATTAGTTCACATTCTGAGTTACTATATTTCTCATATTTTTTCCTTGTTTTTTGTCTTTCCCATATATTGTGGTTCCCCTCTGATTCCTATTTTTTCTATCTGATCTATAAGTTTGGAACCCTTTTATTTGATCATCATTACCAGTCTCTTGGGAATACCAGGTTTCACTTATATTCATTATATCTATTTTCTTTTCAATTTGGGTTGGTTCTTCTAAGAACTCTATTTTCTTTTTGAGTTACTCGTAACTCAAGCCTGCGCATTCATCACTATGATGGTTTGCGTGTTATCTCCTTCATTTAACATGGTAATAATAAGGATTTCCCCATGTCTCTTTTCTGTTCTGGTATGTTTGTTCTTTTCTTCATTTCCAGAAATTCTGACATTAAAAAAATCCAACTTTTCCACCAAAATATTTGATCTTCCTTCATCATAATTATTCATTTTGTGTCCGAATCTGCAATTTTCTCCGTATCTGCACCATCACTTAGCATCATATATACAGTATTTATCTCTTGAGCTGTATCTTGGAGCTGATGGCTTGCTTTTTTCCTTCACCTCATGTTCCTTGTTCCTCTCTTTTTTTGTTTCTTTGTCTATTTTTGGATTTTATTATTTTAATTGATTTTGATTCATGGCTACAGGGTGCATATATTTACATTTTTTGTCGAACTTACATCCTTTTCCTTCTTTTAGGTTTTTGCATATTTTTGTATGTAGATCTCTGCATTCATCTACCATAGATTTCATAGTTGTGACATACCTTGGGATGTTTGTAGTAACATCTTTCACAGAATCTGCAAATCCCTCTTTTCAAAAGGGTGCAGACTTTGTCTTTCTTTTCTATTTTTGCTATCTCAATCCCATCAGTATTCAGATCTGGGTAGAGCCTCTTCGGAATTTTATTCTGTGTTGTCATGTCATCTCATTTCTTCGTATGTATGCTGCTTGATTGCCTCATATGTATCATCTATGAGTATCTCTGAATCCATACTCTTGTCTTGTTCTTTGTTTTCATTATTTTGTTTGTCATTTCCGTTTTGTTTTCTTCTCTTGTGTTTTCCTCTTCTTCCTCTCTCTTCCTCTTCTTCTCCATCTTCTACTATTTGCACATTAAGTCTTGATTTTAATAACATTGTCTATTCATGACAGACATGTTGAACAAAAATACTCTGGTATCGTTACACGTATTTTGCATGACCTCAGCACATTGTGGATGCGTGGGAATGTTTGCATACTGAACATTTTCTGATCAGGTTTTGTGGATTGACTATGCTATACCACACCTTACACAGTTTTGCAGAGAGAAGAGAGAGAAGAGAGAGAAGAGAGAGAGAGAGGAGAGAGAGAGAGAGAGAGAGAGAGAGAGAGAGAGAGTTCTTTCCACGAAATATAGAGCCCGCCCTGGGAACAGTTAATCTGCTGGAAATTAATTATTGGATAACCCGTTATGATCTGTACAGTTTGTCATCATTAATAGTATTTGGCCTAAACATGGGGTGTTTTGTTTGGAAGATAGAGAAATATAAAAGGGGGCTTTGTACTCACTGGTTGAACACCTTCGCAATTATTCTTATGCTCATTATTTTCTTCCTATTGTTTGCGGTAACAAGCTGGTATCGCTGACTTGGTTAATCATGTGGTTTGAAAGACTTAATAAGTACTGAGCCTGGAGGAGGAAGTTCTTAGAATTCCCGCAAAAATACTTTACACGAATTCTAATAAAACAAGATTTGTTCAACATAACAATAAGTAGTCATAACAATAAGTAGTCACACGTTATATGTTATCAACCAGCCCAAATTTTTTGTAAATTATTCGACCCCTTTCATTCAGTCTTCATAAGAAGTTTCTTTAAATGGAGTGTCATATTCTTCAAGAGATGGAAGCTTACTTATCTCGACTTCGAAGTTAATGGTAAAATCCATTGTCTTTTCAGCCTCGATTAAGACACTAGCCGCATCCCCCCCTCCCCCACCCCCACCCCAGACCCCAACAAAGCATGGATTTCGTGCGTTTTCAAAAGCAGTCCTTCCTTGACATAATGAATAATTATCTTTGTAACAGTCTCCGACAATATCATGTTCACGTGAATAGTTCTTTTCAATGTCATGAAAAGCGAAGATATACTCCAAGGTCAGTTGCATGATAAAGTCAGTTATACGGTTAAGTTAAAACTGAAAACAGTCTGCGACTCGATATTACAACTGACCTTAATTCTAAGCCTATAATAAATACATCTCTCTCCCAAACGCTGACATTATATAACGCTGACTTTTCAGACCATATCGAATTAACCTTCTTGCGGAAGAATATCAGAAGGAAGCCACCTTCATATGTTTCCCGTCCCTTCACTCTGACCAAATGTGATATTTCCCCTGAGAGAGAAAAAAGGAAAAACCTCATTGCATCACCTTCAGGCCAAAGAAAATAAAAACCAAAATTAATTTTCCTTTGGATTAACATCGTCCTAAACGTGAGTTGCAAAAGCTTTAGTCATGTGACTAACATTAAAAAAAATAACGATTTAGAATCATTGCCGGATGATTAGAGAGCAATTTTCATGTTGCTTTTGGCGAGGGTGGAAGTCGATTGAAGTATTTGCGGTTGCTAATTGCCTCAGTCAGGTCAAAGGTCGAAATGTTCTTGCTGAAAATGCTATACTGGACACATGTGAAGAAAATGTCATTCGTAATCACTGTGATTTATCTTTGTTGGCCGACATACACATACACAGAAAATACTCTTTGTAATACTTTCGAATTTAATTGGTTGAATGATTTTTTTTTTAACTTCAAAGCCTTGTTGCTGAAAATATCATTACCGTGAAAGTAAGCGAAGGAAACACTATTTATAATTCTTTCAAGTTTAATTCTATATCAACTTCTTTTGCCTAACTTTTATTTCATTTTAACAACTGAAATGATATAATTTTTTTTTCTTAAGTTAATTTTCCACACGGAGGAAATGTTCAAGTTTCTCTTTAGCGCTGACTACATTAGGATATTTAGCTGAGGTGAATTCTATAGAATTTAGGCTACAGTTCCACTGTGAATCAGTTGTTAGGAGAGAGTGGAAAGTAATGGAAGATAGAGAATATGAAAGGAGTTCCAGTAAAAGGAACGAAAGAGGTCACAGCCAGGGGGCCCTAAGGGACGCTGCAAAGAACCCTACAGTGCACCGGATGAGGCGCACTGACGGCACCATCCCCCTCCGGGATATTAGGATATTTAGTTGCCTCTTCCGTCGACTTCTGCTTCAAAAACAACTTGATAGAGAATATTAAGGAGATATTTGAAGGCAGCTTCAACTTAACTATAGCATTAAAAGGTACAATAAATTCTGTCTATTTTCTATAATAATAATTCCCATTGTAGTTGACCAAAGTTTTTCAGTCTGACAACTGTAATACGCATAATTATTTACGTTGTTCTTAATAAGTGTAATCAAAGGGGTTAGATGAGATAAAATATGGATAATAATCACATATACATTATGTAATAACTATTCTTTTATCTATTACAGGAAACGACACATGAATCAAAGGCAATGCTTCAGAACATTAGCCCAAAGTAACCTGGGAATCCAAAATGAAACCGAAACCAAAGTCAACAGCTGGGATCCAAGGAATCAGACGAAGTTAAGGACGCCGAATGAAGTTCAGTTAATAAATCTTCCCTTTATTCCATTTGCGAAAGGAAAGGCGAAACCTTCTTCCCGAACGACGCGTCATTCAACTCATAATTGAATGAGGCGCTCTGTCTGAAGGGACTGGATCCAATATATAACAAAAGAGATTTTTTCATAGAAATATTTTGGGCTTCTTTTTTTTTTTTTTTTTTTTTTTTTTTTTTTTTTTTGGTCATGCTCTGGAGTTACTTTTACGATCGACAGGCGACTGAACGATATAGGCTATGCACAAGGATGTGGATTCAATGAAGTAAAGGGTGAATTTCCATTAACAATAACTAGAGAAATGCGTTACATTTCTTTTACTTTGCTTGGTATTTGAGGAGACAGATCTACATATTATTTCCACTACGGACAGCCTAAGGTATGTATTCTTTTTTCTATTTTGCTTTTACGTTCGATTATTATCAAGACCTATAGCTCTCTCTCTCTCTCTCTCTCTCTCTCTCTCTCTCTCTCTCTCTCTCTCTCTCTCTCTTCATTTTTTTTACCTACACGCTTTTTCCCGATAAGTAACTTTGGTTGCAGATTACATCGGCTCCAAAAGACTAAGGAACTTACTTCCTTAAAAAGAAAATTTTTTATTTATTTTAAGAATTCGTGGATTTTGAATAATCCAGAAGTATATTTTTGAGAAAATAAGTCACAGAATAACATGAAATTCGGTGGTGGTTATGTTTGCCTTTGTTTAAAAGCCCAAGCTTGAGTTGACTTCTAGATGTTTAGCTGTCCCTTCGCTTAATAATGAAATATGGTTCTAAGAAATAGTACCTTAAATGTATTCAACTACAGAACAGTAATTACTGGAAGGTGTTAGAGAGTAAAGATTATTGTAACTGGTACATTTCCTAAAAGACAAACACTACTCACACCTTACCGAGAAAAAACGATATAATAATAATAATAATAATAATAATAATAATAATAATAATAATAATAATAATAAGAAGAAGAAGAAGAAGAAGAAGAAGAAGAAGAAGAAGAAGAAAAAGACCTTCCTCCAAGTAAGCTCAATCAAATCTTCCTCGATCCTGAATTTTCAGGAAGAGAGGACTCAAGAAATACCACCTGAAACCCAAAACCCTTACTCAACTATCCTGGCCACACAGAATCACGTCTGGAATTCTAAAACAACGTTCCACGACCTGGAGTGTACGAGAAGAGCACGAGAAGAGTATGGCATCCGACGTTTGACATTTGGCGAGATGAAACTGTTATGAATTCGGAGCGCTTCAATCAGGAGCCCACGAGGGAATCATCCTCGCCATTTTGTCATTTGGAGGTACTGCATGCGTCGGTGAGTTTGGCTTTTGTCACGATGCAATACGAAACATTCAGGTTATTTATGATTATTTCTGAATCAGCAGAACATTCGGGCGTTAATTTTTCATGCTATATCTGGTCAGGAGGCCGAGCGAATCCTTTTCGTTCTTTGAGGATGAATGTAACTTTAAACGGATTTTTTGGGAGACAGTTCTTCCAAGGGGAGAGGTGGGGTTGGGGGGGGGGGGGGGGAATGCAACCGATTATGGTTTCCGTATCAAAGCCTATTTGTTTTGTTTGTTTGTTTGTTTGTATGGTGTTTTTACGTTGCATGGAACCAGTGGTTATTCAGCAACGGGACCAACGGCTTTACTTGACTTCCGAACCACGTCGAGAGTGAACTTCTAACACCAGAAATACACATCTTTGACCCCTCAATGGAATGCCCGAGAATCGATCTCGAGGCAACCGAGGTGGCAGGCCAAGACCAAACCAACCACGTCACAGAGGCTCAAAGCCTATTTGAATGACGGAACTGGTTAACTGTATTCGATAAAGTCATGA
>NC_061105.1:43393346-43395846 GCF_015104395.2 Macrobrachium nipponense | reverse complement strand
ACGAGGCACTGGTTTCTGACTGTTTTCTCTATTTAAAGGAGAAAGTATTCTTAATATGTCGGAGAGTATGAATGCCGTTGGACTTTGAAGTTTATTTTTGAGAGACATTCTGTTCAAAAGATGTTCAGTGATAATAAAACCAAAATAATGACAATGAAAAATGCATTAATGAAAATTCACTTGGCAAGCGTGTCTAACAGCAAGCATTATGGTATATACCTAAAGTAAAACTTTTCGTAATATTTCTAAAATAAACATATTGTCTTATTGTCTTTATTCAGTGGATTGTGTGCGCGCGTGTGTGTGCAAGAGAGAGAGAGAGAGAGAGAGAGAGAGAGAGAGAGAGAGAGAGAAAGAGAATTTCCAATATTGCTTAGTCGCCTTAGTGTCACAAAGACGGCGCCACTGACAACTTCGAATGATAAGTCTCCCCAATCTCATGTGTTGACCCTTCTCTGTGCTCATATTATTCCTTGATCAGTTATAAGGGAATATATTCCGTCCTTATCATTTACGAAATGTGTTACTTTCGATTGATGTAGTTGATGTCATGTTTGTTTCATTTTTATTTCTTGGATTATCTTAATGGGGAAATGTTAAAATTGTCGAGGATTTTTTTTGTGGAGATAGCATGTCAGATATTTTATATGAACACACACACACACACACACTTCTCTCTCTCTCTCTCTCTCTCTCTCTCTCTCTCTCTCTCTCTCTCTCTCTCTCTCTAAAAAGCTTCGCACTTAATCTTCACGATCATTCCTCCACATGATGTCAAACCGAAACGTTTAAATGCAGTCATTCCCTGTTATTATCTTTTAAACCTTACCGAAAATACAAAGCCCTGCCATTTCCACACTCCGGTCCCCCCCAACCCCTACCCGCCCCCCCTCCTCGCTCTCTTGATCTTTGGATGTTTCAATCCCCTCGAAAATCCTGCAGCTGTATCACTTCCCACAATAGAAAAACAGACTCGACGGGAGAAATGAATCTTCGCTTTATCGCGTATGACGGATTTAGCTGACGAAGGCGAGAGGAAGCTATGAAATAGGGGACTCTAATCCGCTGTCACATTCGCCATGAATGCGCGCAGAAAGAAGCCCGCCCCCCCCCCCCCCCTCTCTCTCTCTCTCTCGAATATTCTGCTGTTCTAAAGCTCATCTCGCTGAATTTCGAGGGTGAAAATTGGGAGATGAATGCGGAATGAATGGATGCTGCAGAGGAAAACGACTCTGTATTTCTATTGTTATTTTTGTTGTTCTTGATGCTGTTGTAGTTAGTAAACTGACGATATTGTTAAAGTTATATATATATATATATATATATATATATATATATATAATATGTATATATATACACACAACACACACACACACACACACACATATATATATATATATATATATATATATATATATATATATTATTATATATATTTATATATAATAATAATTGTTGATTTGACTAAAGTTAATTATGCTATCATTAACCCTATTGGCAGTACTATCATTATTATCTTGCAATTTCAGTTTTATTATCATTGCTGCATTATTGCTGTTCATAGGATTAGATATATGTGTATATATATATATATATATATATATATATATATATATATATATATATATATATAGATATATAAATATATATGATATATATATATATATATATATATATATATATATTATATATATATAGAAATATATATATATATATATATATACTATATACTACACACACACACACACACATATATATATATATGTATGTATGTATGTATGTATGTATGTATGTATATATTAATTCGAAATCGATGTTTTCTCTCATTACTTTCTTTTCTCTAGCGTTATTCTTAGCAACATCTTTAACAGCAACGAAAACAAAAGCTAACATAACTTTCTTTCCAATCTGAACAAATGAGCAAAGAAACGACAAAATCAATATGAACAAAATTAAAACGTGTTGTTGTGTTGGTGTCCCTTTATGTAATATTCCCCGATAAGAATTGATAAGTCAACAACTCATCCAAAAGTAATTAAATAGAAGCAATTTGAGTCACACACCAATAATTGATTGATGGATCATGTGATTGCGTTTGACAGGTTCCTAGCCACGTTAAAATATCTAATCCTTCGGGCCAGCCCTAGGAGAGCTGTTAAGCAGCTCAGTGGTCTGGTTAAACTAAGACACTTCCTCGTAAAAATATAAGATTTATAAAAAGTAAAACAAAATTAAAAAGAGTAAAAAATAAAAGCGAACGAAATCACGAAGAATTATATATGTTTAGTATTAGTATGTTGCGATATAAGAACATATAGAATGTTACTCATAAAAACATAAGATTTATAAAAAGCAAAACGAAATATAAAAGAAGTTAAAAAGCTGAAAATCGTCTAAAAAAAGAACATTGCCAGTAATTGTATAATGAAAGACCGACTCCAGATTTTTCTTAATGATGAAGCAACCAATTGGTTACCTAACAACGGGACCTACGCTTATT
>NC_061105.1:43383346-43388346 GCF_015104395.2 Macrobrachium nipponense | reverse complement strand
TGGCACTCGAAATCGCCTCGAGGAAGACTCAGAAGCAGATGAGAGAAAGGAACAGAAGCCCTTGAGGCGTTGCTTGTGTGGGACAACACAGGGACGTCTCGCTCGGAGGATCTTTCCTAAGTTGCTGGGGACTTCTTTTTATTCATGAGGGGTTTTTTGTTGCTAGGAGCTGTGCCTTGAAGGAGTTAGGGATATGTGTGTATGTATATATATAATATATATATATATATATATATATATATATATATATATATATAGTATATATATATATATATTATACATATATATATATATATATATATATACATATATATATATATAATGTGTGTGTATGCATAATACATATGTTAAGGTACACTGAAATCGTAATGTAACGTCATGAAAGTGCTTGGTATCTTTATCTTTTAAGTCATTACTCTGGCTTCTACTCTCTCTCTCTCTCTCTCTCTCTCTCTCTCTCTCTCTCTCTCTCTTCTTATTTGATACAACTATAAAATAACTTACAAAGACATACATTCACGTGTTCGTGCATTATTCTTAATTTATTTTATTCACATGCTTTTTTAAGAAGTTTCAACACATGAATATTAGAATTTACTAAGTCAAGTTTTCTACTGAACTTCTTTCTCTACAAGCTTGTCACTATATGGGTCGCTGTAATGATTCTTCAACACATTCTTCCATCTCCTTCGGTTCAGTGCATCCTCCTCGCTCAATCTCAACTCCCTCATATCTCTCTTCACACAGTCAATCCATCGCAATTTTGGTCTACCCAACCTTCTCCTACCTGGCAGTCCCATCTCCATCACCTTCCTTAGCGGGTGGTCTTCCTCTCGTCTCTTTAGATGTCCAGACCATCTCAGTCTGCTGGACATTCTTTTATTTTTGAAAGAGAAGTAAACATGAACATGACAAGCAACCATGTTTATTAAAGATCCACCTTTCGATTCATAGGTCTCACGCTGAACCAAAAAATGCATATTTCTACATGTGAATTAAACAGCCCAACTCATATCCCTCTGCTTTATGGTAACATTACCTCGCTCATTATGCACCTCGGGTAATGAACTCGAAAGCCATCCACTACAGAATGTAATTGCATATCATGACAGAAATATGATGCAGTTTAACAGGTAAAGCTCTCTCTCTCTCTCTCTCTCAAGTCCGCTCCCCGTAGGATGGGAAGCACCGACAGTGCACTTCATGCGGTGCACTGTAGCTATTACTTAAGGATCTTTGCAGCGTCCCCTCGACCCCTAGCTGCACCTCCTATCATTCCTTTTACTATACCTCCGTTCGTGTTCTCTTTCTTCCTTCTTACTTTCCACCCTCTTCTAACGAATGTTTCATAGTGCAACTGCGAGATTTTCCTTTCAAAACTTCCTACTCTCATTTTTCCTTGCTGCGCTGAATGACCTCATAGGTCCCAGTCCTTGGCCTTTGGCCTAAATGATGTATTCCATTTTCAAGTCCACTAAAATTCTTAACTCTCCGTTGAACTAATAATCACAAATTAATATGAAGAATCTAAGTGAGCCTTACATAGGGCCTGAAGTACCTGGCATTAATATAACAGAAATTAAAGGAGCCTAGGTGACGGCGACAAAATCTCTTCAGAAACAAAACTGACTCCCTCCATCAAATGAATGAAGTGATGACGTCAATTTTTTGGCTCCTTAGAATCATTATATATTTTCCAGACTGCTGAATCTCCGCCTCGATACTGATGTGCCTAAATTTCGCACTCAAATACAAGGGTTAGCAAAGAAAACTTATAATAACTTAACTGCCAGATGGACACCATTCTTCACTAAAAATGACCTAAATATTCTCAAAGAACTTGGTAATCATGAGGAACTGACAATAACTAAACCAGATAAGGGAAAAGGTACCGTAATTCTAAATAAACACGAATATATACAGAAAATGGAAATTTTCTTAGAAGACGAAACAAAATTTAAAAAGACCGGAGACCCTCAATATTCTGCTATCTTTAGAGTTGAGGATCGCATAAATGGATTTTTGAAATATTTGAAAGACCTAAACATCATTAGTGAAAATACCTATGAATTGTTGTATAGTACTGGTGCTTCATATGGAGTGATGTATGGGCTACCAAAAATTCACAAAGAAGGTGTACCAATGAGACCCATCCTCACATCCTATGACACGCCAAATTACAAGCTTGCTAAATTCCTTGTCCTACTTTTAGCACCCTTAACCACTAACGCCTATAGTTGCAAAAACTCGCATGATTTTAAGGAAAGTATTTTACCTCAGGATTCAGATTTATTTATGATTAGTATGGATGTTGAATCACTCTTTACTAACGTACCTGTTGAAGAAACAATTGAGATTATTCTGAGCCGGATTTTTACCAACCCAGATACCATTTTTAATAATTTTAATATCACGGATTTTAAAAACTGTTAGATCTTGCTGTGCTGGACACAGCTTTCATTTTTAATGGTAAAGCGTACATACAGGTCGATGGCATGGCGATGGGATCCCCTTTGGGTCCTACCTTCGCCAACATTTTCATGTGCTCCCTGGAGGAGCGCCTATTGGATGAATGCCCATTGGCTTACCATCCCCTTTCTATAGTAGATATGTCGATGACACCTTTTTACTGTTTAGGAATAAAGATCAAGCTGATAAGTTTCTCGAATATGCCAATAATAAGCACACTAATATTAAGTTTACGATTGAGTATGAAAAGGAAAACAAACTTCCTTTCCTAGATGTAATGGTTTTTAGACACGATGATCATATTAATATTACGATTTTTAGAAAGAAAACTTTCACTGGCCTGGGTTCTAATTTTTATAGTCATTATTTTTATAATTTTAAACTAAATTCCTTATCAACCCTCTTCCACAGGGCTTTCAGCATAACATCTGATTGGCACAATTTCCATAATGAAATACTTTACCTCCATCAGTACTTTATTGACAACTGCTTTCCATCCAGATTGTTTCACAAACATCTTTACAAATTTCTGAATAGTATTTTCCATCCAGAATGTGAAATACCCACGGTACCTAAATTACTACTATATGCAAGCATCCCTCTCATTCATGATAAAAATTTCTATAGAGAATTACGGCATATAATAGATAGTTTTTTACTAGCAATTGACCTAAAGCTAATACCTTGTAATCCAATGTCCATAAGATCATTTTTCAAATACAAAGAGACCCTTCACCCTCTGATGACCTCGGGAGTCATTTACCTATTTAATTGCCCCAGATGTAACTGGGAAATATGTCGGATCCACCCGCAGTTGTTAAAAGTAAGATTGGATTCTCATCAAGGCGTGAGTTATCGAACTGGTGTTAAATTATCAAATCCAGAATTCTCTTGCATACGTGAACATGCAAAAATATGTAAATTCGATGTCAGTTACAAGGATTTTAAAATCATAGGCCGAACTTCTAACGACCAACAACTGGCAATTTTGGAATCGCTTTTTATTAAACAGCTTGTCCCTCAACTAAATACTCAGACCACCTCAACACCTCTATACCTCTCGTGAGTTTAAGTCGAAGCTGATCCTGGCCCGAACTGTCACTCGGTCTGTGCCCTCAGCACCATTTGGTAAACTCTCTTCCTTTTTATTGTACTGATGATTTTATGTTGTATGTAAAAAAACTTTTTATTCTTCCATTTTATTCCGAGTCTGTTTTGTTTAATGTATATTTCTTTTATTATATAGCTTTGAAAATGGGACTAAACGTCTTCAAACGTCGCAACGAAATAAAGTACTTTGAAAGGAATGAAGAATTGTCCTTCCCCTTCACACCAAATTTTATAAATATATATATATATATATATATATATATATATATTATATAATATATATATATATATATATAGATATATATATATATATATATATATATATATATATATATCTATATATCTGGGCTCCAAAAAGGAATTACTGGCAACAAAAAGGAATTTTGAAAAAGAAAGAAAGAAGGAAGTGAAAACAATTCAGCGTCACATTGAAACCCCTGAAGGACACTGAAATTGAAAAACCTTCCATGGGGAAACGTTTCCAACGCGATACATCCCCTTTACTCTTCAGAGCAATAGCGATATCAACGTTTATATCAGTGTCTCGGCGGGAGATTAATACGGAAAGTGGAAATCTCCAGATTATACTATTATACAAAATGTGGAAACTAAATATCTGGTATTTATGGCATGCCATCCGCTTCATTTGCGCTCCTATTCAAAATCAATCTATGGATGTTAATCTAGAAGTAAAATTCTATTTAGTAATCTGCATGTAAATTGCTATTTATTTTGGATTTATATGAAAGCCTCATTTTTATCGGGTTGTGTGCATGTGTTTGTTGGAGTTGGTGCAGTTAGAGAGAGAGAGAGAGAGAGAGAGAGAGAGAGAGATACACATGCTGGCTTTAAGAAATGATCAACAATTTGCCTTTTACTAGAAAATTATATGGAATTTTCATGCATCTTGCACTTAGAAATAAACATAAAGCTAGCAATAAATTCACTTCTCTCTCTCTCTCTCTCTCTCTCTCTCTCTCTCTCTCTCTCTCTCTCTCTCTCTCTCTGGGAGTGATGTCTGTCTCTTCTATATAATAAAAAAAGTTAGCGCTTCAATTTATTTAAAACATCTCCCCTCCCCAAGAGTTGATGAATAAATATTCACATATTTGAAGAGAATATTAAGGATAATAATATTCTTCCTACGAACTGTTCATAAAAAAAAAAGAGAGAGAGAGAAAAAAGGAAAAACTTCGTAGTTTAGACGCCCTCAACCAAGAGGGTCATCACGGCTGAGTTCAGCGGCATTCAACTAAAGTGTGACAGGTCCGCTAATCACCCGAAAGCTCACTGAACTCCAGGCCAAACCCGCCCCCCCCCCCCCCCACCCCCCCCCGCCCCGCCCCTCTTCCCAATTGTAACTGGGAGCCAGTAACTTCAGAAGTCAACATAAATTTAACTACCACACGAAACCTCATTTT
>NC_061105.1:43363346-43378346 GCF_015104395.2 Macrobrachium nipponense | reverse complement strand
AATGGACAGAGAGCATTGATGAAGACGAGACATTAGTACGAAAAGAAGGCGCCAGAGAAGATCAAACAGTCCTGGAATAAAGGAGACGAGGTTGAAGGTAACCAAAATAACTAGGAAAAATGCTCACTGAACCCATTCTCCTTAGTAATTATAGAACCGTACTGTTCTTACTAAAACGACAAGCAAAAAGTGTCGTAAAAACATTCAGAGAAACTGTTCCAGAGGGCGCTGGAAAGCCTGAGAACTTCGCACATCGACAGAATGTTGATGCTCGCATCGCGAAATGAGTAGCACGAACTAACTACAGATCTAACGGTACCTTGAAACAGAACCGAACGAAAATCTCCTAACTAGTGTAGATCCTGTTCCATTTTTGGAAATAAGAAAACGAAAATTTCTACTCATTTCGTCCTCACGAAAGAGATCCCGAGAAGCTGCCGGCATCCATGCATGAGATAAATGGATGCTCTAAATTAATTTCTGTGAGCAGAGGAAATATTACTAGCTTCACTCTCTCTACTTCTCTAAATCAAGGAGTTTGCAAGGAGATGCAAAGACGGAAAATGGTTAAATTCTGGAGTGGGAGAAGAACCAGTTGGACCGAATAAGGCTGTCTCCCTCCCTCGACCTCACGTGAAAAATAGATTCTTGCTTTCCGTCAACCGAGCAAAGTTAAATACAACATAATCGTCTCCCATTGCAAAATCGTGCTGCGCGATATCACTCTTGCTAATCTCCCCCTTCAGTGGATATTGCAGAATGTCATAAAATTTGCAAGTTGCGTTGAGAAATTCTTGCAAAATGGTCCGACATTCTCGTGGGTTATCATACGGAGAGCAAGAAGAATATTAAAACTTCAACTTTCTGAATTGTTGTGTTGTTTCCGCTTTTGTTGGGGGCGGGGGCTGCGCCCGGGTGGATTATTTCACGTTCGCTGTGGGAAATGAAATTTTATTTCATTATAAGGATTTAAGATGCTGTAGAGGAAATGACAGCAGCGTACTAAGCATTACAACCATCTGCAAACATGTTTCATGTAAATATATACATGACCTTTAACATTCTCTTTTGCTACGTGAAATAATTCAGTACAAATTATAACATTCTGATTTATTTACGCAAGGAAAAGACATTCCGTACATTCCTGCTTTTTGGAATATTCCCTTTCAGCTGCAGTGGGCAACGATAATGTAACTTTTGCCAATCATTTCCCTTAAACGTTCTGTTGATAACTTTGAGATTCAAGACTTATTTAAGCTTCCCAAAAGAACATGTAGGAATATGAGAAAACAGGATTCCTTTTTCTGAGTAAAATCAGGGTCAAGTTGACCATCACCACCTTTTAATACTAATAACCAAAGGTTCTTTTGAAGATATTTACAAAAGAAATCTTATTGTTCTTTATAGAAAAGTCGACAAGGAACGTAATGTCTACATGGAATGTAGGACTAAAGAAGAAGTAAGGGAAGGATAAACGGAGGGAAAGCGATGGACCGATATTTTAGAAATGACTCTTCAAAACAACGGAGCGCGAAATAATGAAGTGAAATCCAAACCTTGGAAGGAAGGAAAGAAACGCAAACTCCCTAACGTTGTCAATGAAAAGACTCTTAAAAGGATTATTCATTACGGGCGATTGCGAAGCGAAGTCTTACTGGAAACGGGCTCATTTCTGGCGCCCGGCACGGCTTTGCCCTTGCGCTATTCAAATGCTATCTTCGAAAGTATTGAAGATGAAAGAAAAATTCTTTCGGCAGACGAATTTCATCCAAAATAAGTTTAATTTTTAAATATCATTAATTCAAATTTAAATCATGTTTTAGTTATTACATTTCAGGCGGCCCGGCACGGCACGGCACAGCACAACCCTGCACGACCTAGCACCTCTAATACTATTCAAATACTAATATCTTCGAAAGTATTGAAGATGAAAGAAAAATTCTTTCGGCAGATAAAACCTTACATCCTTAAATTCCATCCCATATAAGATTTATTTTTAAAATGTCATAAATTCACATTTAATGATGTTTTAGTTATTGCATTTCTGGCGGCCCGGCACGGCCTGGCACGGACTGGCACGGCCCGGCACGACCTGGTACTGTCCTAACGCTATTCAAATACTAATATCTTCGAAAGTATTGAAGATGTAAGAAAAATTCTTTCAGTAGATAAAACCTTACATCTTTAAATTTCATCCCATATAAGATCTATTTTTAAAATATCATATATTAACATCTAAATGATGGTTTTATTATTGCATTATAATTTGTTCAAAATTGATGATTTCGGCACCAAATTCGATAGTTTTCTCAAATACCAGGCTTAGTTAAACTAAGCGTTCTCACTTCCGCTATAAAGAATTGTTTCGCATTGTATCGTTTGTCATATTATTGGCAGTTTGATGTTGGAAGGCCTTTCGATGGTTTAACTTGAAGCCTTTAATGCGCCCTACTGGTTATTAATTATTAGAATAACAATATTTTGTTACTGTAAAATACTAATTCTATGATAGAAAGTAATACAGTAAAATTGTAATCCTTTACAAGCTTTTGTATAATAGCTTGAGGAGGGGAGGAGGAGGAGGAGGAGGAGGAGTACTCATTTACAGGAAAGTATATCTGGAGGGTTCTAAGAGGTTTCGCGGTAACATTCGTGATGTGAATCATATAACTTTTTTTTTTTAAATTCACTTAAAAGAAGTTACAGGTCTACTGTTATTTTTATGCCAGCTTGGTAATTTATACTTTAGATCTTTCTTACAGTTTGTTGAAAAGCCAATATTTTTTTCTATTTTTTCTTCACTGTAAAAGAAAGTTCCTCCTCTCTCTCTCTCTCTCTCTCTCTCTCTCTCTCTCTTCTCTCTCTCTCTCTCTCTCTCTCTCTCTCTTTCTGTTCTAAAATAATCAACCCTAAACAACAGAAGTTTGTTTCACGAAGGATTTACAGAACGGCTCAAAAAAAAAAAAACAGAAAACGGAGAAAAACTCATTTAACTTCGGCTTCGAAGCGCTATCTGGACCCCAGGCACCCAGAAGCGAGAGAGACTTTGAGGGACTGATAAACTATGTCGCTTCCACTCAGCCGACTCGACTGCACATTCCCGATCGACTGGAATCTCTTCTGTTTGTGTCTACTTTGTCTGTCTATCTGTCAGTTTATAACGGGCATGAATCTAGGTAGGATCATGTTTCGTGCTACATGAGTTATACTCATACGCATAGTATAGATAGAGATAGACAGATAGACACACTGATAGATAGATAGATGGATAGATTGCATAAGCAAGACAGAATGTCTGATCTTGGTTAATTAATGTTGTGTAAAACTGTGAGATGTCGTATTAACCAGTTGCCATCAGTAAGTAAATAGATAGATAAATGACTTAATAGTACCACGTTAGCCTTTTGTACTTAAACTGGATATTTATCAGAATCTTAAACATCCGAACCAATAGAATTATCAAATTAGATATTCTTGAATGATGCAGTGACACATTTGACCTATATATATAATATATATATATATCCTATATATATATATATATATATATATATAATATCATACATATAATATAGATATATATATATATATACACACACTTATATATAATATATATATCTTATAAATTATATATATATATATATATATATAATAGTATATATATATATATAAATGTATATATGTGTGTGTTGTGTATTTCATATATATGTCAAGATCATATAAGTTGATTTAAAAACTTACTGACCTAAGGAAGCAATCAGGCAAATGACACTTTTCACAAAAGAAACTCTTACTACATCATGGAAAACAGCTTCATTAGCAAAGTTCCAATCTATTTCAATTCAAAGACATTTGTTTTAATCTGCAAAGCTTCTCATTTTGAGCGAGACGCAACAAAGACTCCCAGAGGAGGGAAAACTGGTCATTGTAGCCCCTGACACATGTCCCTGGCAATTAAGTCACTGGCACAAGAGAGATGTCATTTGTCTCATTAAAGCGAGAACTTTTTTCCTGAGGAAGCAATTTCGTTTCATCCTCCCTTTGGAAACGAGAAACGTTTCTCATAAACGTCTGGACTTGACATTCACGAAATTACAAGTTCGTTTTTTCAAGCGCAGGAGATGAGAATTGAATGTTAAGTTAAACTCACACTGACATAACACCTTAGTGTCCCACGTTATTTGATAAACTAAATAGGATTTTTATTAATTAATTAATTAATTAATTAATTATTAATTAATTAATTCATTTATTTATTTATTTATCTTTTATACAAAGAAAAAGTCTGACGTGAATCGAGTTTCTTCAAATTAAATGTCAAGTCACAGCCGATACATATTGCAAGAGTAACAGTTTCTTTTATGGGAATTGTATCTTTTCTGTAATTGCTGTAGGTTGGTTAATTTTCTTGTTACTATATTTAAACTCGTTTTTTTCTTAGGTGGAAGGTCTTTCCTTTACATATCGACGACCGGAACGTAAATAACATCGAGAAAAGTCAGTGTTATGTAAAAAAAAAATAAAAAAAAAAAAATAAATAAATAAAAAAATTAAAAAGTAAAAATAGAATAAAATTTCTTCAGTCCGCCTGTCTCTGAAACATGAGCATCCCAAACGCTATATCAAGAAAGAAATAAATCCTCTCAAGTATAGTATCAATTTAAACTTGTAGGGGAACACAAACATAAGCTTAATACTCGTAAAGTACGTAACGAAGCGACCGACTAATTGGAGTGGTTACCGATCTGGCCGCAAGAGGAATCATTTGAACTAAATAGTCAAGAGTTTTAAAGATCACAAGACCACTTCGGCTTTCAGCAATATAAGTGGTTGAATGATACACACACACATATATATACTATATACACATATATATTATATATAGTGTAAATATATTTCTATATATATATATATATATATATATATATATATATATATATATATATATATACGTGCCTGCATGTCAGTGCGTTTTTACGCGTCTGTATGCGTTCGTTGGCGAGAAGGAGGAGGAATAATTATAGGATAAAAGCAACATAAAACATTCTTTTTGTCTCTAAGATATTAGCAGACGAACAGAAAAGCTGAGGATCTGATTGAAATAAACAAAAAGAAGAATTGTAAACGATACATGTTTGGAGAGAGAGAGAGAGAGAGAGAGAGAGAGAGAGAGAGAGAGAGAGAGAGAGAGAGTGGAGAGAGATGAGGAAGAGAGAGAGAATTTCAGCCCAGACGAATGGATATCTCTCACTTTTCCTTGTCCACATAAATCGAATCGTTATGGCCATTTGCAGTCATAAGTTAATTCCCAATGATCATCGTCGCGAAGCCAAAGAAGCATTAATCTCAAGGGTGACTTTCAAGATCTCAGCGGAGCCTTAAAAGCTTGGCATTTGAATATATTTCAGAAAATCACATTTTCGCGTTATTAGCATTCGTAAAATTCCTATCTTAGTGATGTAAGATTATTTTGATTTTCTGTCTGTTAGTCTCTTAGTGTTAATTTCAAATGCTACAGTACAGCTAAGTCTTTTATTTAATATTTATAGAAATGAAAGAAAATATTTTTACAGATATATATATATATATATATTTATTTATTTATATATATATATATATATATATATATATATATATATAGATATATATATATATATATATATAATTGTATTGCTACAAATCAGTCCTCTTCAAAGCCAACAGAATATTTGATTGCTCGTTTGCAATTTTGCAGACGAAGACTTTCAATATTACAAATGCCTACGGAGTCTGGATTTCCAAATTGCTACTTTTAGCGATTGTTAAGATTCTAGCCACCCCCTATTGTCCACCACAGGAGGAGTACACACTTTTAGAAATTATCACACAATCTCATATGTGACTTTTAATCTACTTTGAACATTACATAATATATCTATGTTCTTGGTAAATCATTTATATATTACTTGATTTAATTAACCATTACTTTATGATTATACTTCTTTCTTTACTTCCTTTTCAGTAATGTTACTATTTACATTTACGTGGCAAATGGTATATATATGCTTTGTTGAAACAAATCAAAGATCATTATGTTGCGATCAAGCAATTAACATCTAACAGGGCAACTTTCCTTGACATGATATTGAAAGTAATCCATCATATTACGTTTGTTACATCATTGTCTGCTGTGAATGCAGCCTCCATTCATTTCTGTTGAGATTAAGGACGAAAGATGGCCCTATAGTACAACCAAGCTATATGCAATGCATGTAATGTCCATTCCTCTCTCTCTCTCTCTCTCTCTGAAGCTATATGCAATGCATGTAATGTCCTTGAAAATAATATTTCTCTTCGAGTATACTCTCTCTCTCTCTCTCTTAATGCCTGAAATCTGCGAGTTTCCTCTTTGCCGATATGGAAAATGCTCAGATAAAAAATTCTAAATTCATGAAATTTAACGAGAGGAAAATGAACGAATGAAATATCGATGGGGAAACTTCAGGTGAGTCAAACGGGACACAGATCACCAACTTCAGGCTGAAATCGGTAGCAGTAATATACAACTATCCTCCATAAACCAAGCGGTGTTATTTAAGCCTCCAAGCAATAACTTCACTGCTTCGTATTAGTTGTCATTTTCTGTTCGTTCACCGCCGATTGATAAACGAGAAAGGAACCATTAACAGAATAATGACACATCATAGAGTAGTCAAGCTCAGTTCTAACTAAAGGACAGGGAACAACAAAATCACCAACAGAAGAAAGTGCAGTTGCTTCCCTGTCTCAATTGCTTTTCAGATAACAAAGGCAATTGAAATTCCAGGCACGTCATTGTTATCTCGACAACTTTTGCGCTCATCAAGAATTGGGTTCTGGATTCCAGACGCCTCAATTTAAGGTCGCAGATAATTTAAAGAAGAGTTCGCGAAAGAACTCGTTGAATGGCTTACTAATTTGCATTTTGGCCAAAAGTTCAAGTAGGATATAGAACCATTCTTCAAAGTGTAAAAATGCATAGGTAAACGGAATTCATATGATTTAAAATATTATAGAGCTCTCTCTCTCTCCATAAAATCATAGTTCATATAAATCTATATAACATTAGCATGCAAATTTTAGAAACCAGAAATAATCCTACTTCTCTCTCTCTCTCTCTTCACAAAATCATGATTCAAACAACATTAGCGTGCGAATTTTGGAAACAGGAAATAATCCTCCTCCTCTCTCTCTCTCTCTCTCTCTCTCTCTCTCTTCACAAAATCATGACTCAAATAATATTAGCATGCGAATTTTGGAAACCAGAAATAAACCTACTGACTCTCTCTCTCTCTCTCTCTCTCATAAGAATAGTATCTTAAACAGGAATTTCATTACAGTTAAACCAAACTCGCATTTATCTATCAACTCGTTGTATAACGAACAACATTTTTCAGTCTCTAGGTATTTGGAAAGATAAAATTTTCCAAAAAACATAAAGAAAAAATCTAAATGATATAATTATGCAGAAGAAAATGTGACAGAACACTTTAATGTCATGGTTATGAGTTTTCAAGGATCAATCTTAGCCAGTTGAATAAATGGAAAAGTTACAAAACGGTATTAATTAATCCCTGAAAAACAAAACCATGAATGCCCAGAAACATTGAATTCAGAGGAATGAATGAACGACAAACATTCATTATAATCGTGTCAGATGGATGACATCCGAAATCCTGAAAGTGATGATAAAATGAGCCCCTATCAATCTTAAGGGTGAATATAAATTGAAACAGCGGTTTTTATGCTGTACTCTAAAACCTCCTGATGAATCCATCCAAACTTTGGATCGATTTTTTTGTGTTTTGTTTATGTCAGCATCTTACGAGCCGTTTTTGAACTTTTGTATGTATCATTATAGTGCAACAGCTTTGAGGTTTTCCTTCTGTTACACCTTTCAAACCTTTAACTGTCACTTTTCATTTCAGCGCTGAATGACCTCATAGGTCCCAGTGCTTCGCCTTTGGCCTAAATTCTATATTCAACTCAACTCAACCCAGTATCTTACGGGAACCAAATTTTCCAAGTTCAAGATAGTACAGCAAATTTACTTTATTTCCTTAACCTAATTCTTATCTCGGTTTTTTCTTACATGAATTAAAATTTAATTTTCTGGAATTTAACCTTTAAAAAAAGGGAAAAATAATGAGCATCTAAGTAATTTCTTACATGCAAATTAAAATTTAATTTTCTAGAATCTTAACCTAAAAAAAAAAGAAAAAAAAGAGAAGACTAATGAATACCAGAGATGCAGAGACAGGGCGAGCAACTATAAGACCTCTCATGAAACTCGGACCGAATTCTAAAACCTGGGTCGTGTTTGGAATAAAAATCTCGGTTGAAATGACAGGTTTGAGAAATCCCGTTTTCCGCACGGATTGAGGGACGGTGATATATCGCGGGTTTTGCTCCGAAAACAAAATGAGAGAGAGAGAGAGAGAGAGAGGAGAGAGAGAGAGAGAGAGAGAGAGAGAATCATAAATAAATCGTAATGCGCAGAATTATCTCTCAATTTTATAACTCCTAATGATAGGATGACAGGCAAACAGACAGAGTATGTATGAAAATCAATCCCAATATACGGAATCAATTCACAATTTTAGCGATCTCAATTCCATGAGAGGAGAGATGAATCGACTCAGAATTAGACTCCAGAAACAGCCGCCTTCGCCCCCGAAATGATACCGGAAGGCGTTCGGGCGAGGGCCGTGCAGGGCGTTGATGAATGCTTCTAATTAATCAGGCCTTTTTACGTCCTGTGGAAGGACTTAATTATTGGCAACGACGATCGCCTTTTATTCTCTTAATTGTGTTTACGATGGAGATCTCCTTCAGGAAAGCTCCACTCGAAGTCAGATCCTTTGAAAAAAGAAGAAAATTCTTGGGAAAAAAAAGGGTCAAAACTTTTCAACTGCCAAAATCAATTAAATCCAAAGAAGGTTGTTGCAGTAAGTTGACGCAAAGTTGTCCAAAGACTTGACAGCTGAGCTGAGCCTGAGGACAACAAGACAAGAAAACGGAAGAAATTCGCTTTTTCTTTGGCTGGGAATTCAATGGAAAGCTTCCTCGTGTTGACGACCAGGCCATATTTTCAACAGACTAATTGTTGTACGGTGCTATCTGAGACAAATTATCGATATAATTTCATTATAAATATATACTACACTTATATATTACATTATTCCTATTTTCTTACAGTTCTTCTGTATATGGCAAATTCAATTCCACCTCATCTACATAAATCTCCTTAATTTGTTTGTTTACCAATCAAGACAGGAAAATCACACACACACACACATATATATATGTATATATATATATATATATATATAATATATATACATATATATATATATATATATATATATATATATATATATATATATATATATATATATATATATATATATATATATATATACATATATATATATATATATATATATATATATATATATATATATATATATATATATATATATACATATATATATCTATCGAATACCAAGTTCCTAATATAATCGCCTCTACCTCGGAATATATTTCATATATGCTTAACCGAGGGGGAATTTATTAAGCGATAATAGAATTGGCGATCGACAGGCGCGAACCAGCGACCTCTCAATTCCAGGACTGGCAGTGAAGCCTTTTAAACACCCCGCACCGCAAAATATATAATTCCGAGGTAGAGCCAATTAGATATTAAAGGACATTTGTAGTTCGATATATGTATATGGATCACGGTAATATATAATATATATATGATATATATATATATATATATATATATATATAGATCTATATATATATATAGATATATAGATATAGATATATATATATATTATATATATATATATATATATATATATATATATATATATATCTATATATTATATATATATATATATATATATATATATATATATGTATATGTGTGTGTGTGTGTGTGTGTGTATACATAAATTTCATATTTTCAAAAGAAATTGGCATACAAACAATTTATAGACTTAAGTTGATGGGGTGGTATTGAATATGCCATGAACAAAAGACGTACAAGATAGCCATGTGAGGCGCTCATCTCAGTAGGGACATACAACAGTTCATAAAGAAATAAAGACTGAAAGTACTGTACATACCAAAGAGCATGCGCCAATTTTTGTCGTCTCTAAATTCATTATATTTGTTTATTATCGTCCCCAAAACCATAGTTGATTCAGTGCAGAAAAGTCTGGTTAATTTAGCGCTAATTAATATGCCGAATATTTTGAGCAGGGTCAAAGAAATGTAAATGAAATCCACAACGGGATTTTTACTTTTACACTGCAGAGATTTTTACTTTTACATGGACTTTAATGAAGTCAGTTTGTCCTGACATAGTTTCTAAATTCCATTTCTAGTTTTTCTATATAAAATACTTGAAATATCGAAATTACATTTTCTGTAATTATAAGACAGATAGTTTAAGAAGGCAGAATGAAACAGAAACAGGAAATTGCTTGTTTAGATTGAATATTAGAGTTGACCATTGGCTTCTCTCTCTCTCTCTCTCTCTCTCTCTCTATCTTTCAAAAGAGTATTCTTGTTCGATAACATCCATAGCACACACACACACACACAGACGCGAAATATCGGAAACGAATGAAATGGAACAAAGAGGGTTAACATTGTATTGGGAATGAAATGAAAAGGAATAGACGGTAATAAAGGACAAGGAAGGGTTGAAAGTAAAGAAGGGAGGAACGCTGGACCCAGACCAGAATGGAATGCAATATGAGAGAGCAGAGACGAGAGAGAGAGAGAGAGAGAGAGAGAGAGAGAGAGAGAGAGAGAGAAATTGATTAAAACATTTATTTACATTTCTGATGTACGCATTACTTCTATTTTGAGGACGGGGAAAATATTAAGATTTAACTTGTTTATCTTTACAATTATAGAGAGACAGCCATTTCAGCCATTACGCCTTTTACTCAGCAGGCACAGCTTTCAATTTGACTGGAAAACTCCAGCAAGTAAAGAGATTTGTCCTATCTCGGAAAAACAGGGAACGGATAATGTAAGCAAATACCTTAGTCCCGTTAACACATTTTCAAGCAAGTATTAGTTTAGTATATCTTAGTTTAACCAGACCATTGGCCCGAAGGATTAGTTATTGTGGGATCCGAACCACATTATATCGAGAAATTTATTGCTATCACCAGAAATAAATTCCTCTGATTCCGCGTTGGCCCAGCCGCGAATCGAACTTCGGAACACCGGATTGGTAGCCGAGTGCGAAAACCATTCGTCCAACGAGGAACTCAAGCAAGTATTAAACGTTCAAACACACATTGTCACGCACTCAAAAGCGAAACTGATCCACGATTTGCGCTAACGTTATATTTGAACCATTTCCATCGATGCTGAAGGCTTCAAAATTCCCGCTAAAACCTATCGTACGCATTGATTTTAGAGAAACGGTTCCTTCCCTCCTTTATAACATCGAGATTTACCGCAACAACTGTAAATGGGAACGATTGGATTCGCATCGACGGGAATCATTCCCACTAGGAATATTCTAGGTTATCCAAGATTGAAGGGAATTTTTCCGATATTCGCCTAAGAACTGACCTCGGAAGTTATATTCACTTCCTCGTGGAGCCGTTGTCATGGAAACCGTATTCGTTGTGACCAAACCTACACGGAGGAAATTCATTTTTTTTACATTTATACACAAGTATAAGAACTTTTAACTCAGTATCAGGCGTCGTAAGCACACATTTATTTTTATCCGATAACATGCAAATATATTCAAAGAATTTTTTTTTCAGTTATCAAGGATATTTGACACTTATAAATGGAAAGCTTCTACGATCTCCGAGCTGGAGACGAATTCAGAGTATCATTCCTAAGATATTGTTTATACCATTTCACAATCTATTCCAGCTTATTTGGTATTTAAATAAACATATATATATATATATATATATATATATATATCTATATATATATATATATATATATATATATATATATATATATATTATATTATATGTGGTGAAATGTGTGTGTGTGTGTGTGTGTGTGTGTGTGTGTGTGTGTATGTATGTATGTATGTTATGGCATGGTATGTACTTTATATGTATATATACATAACAATAAAATAAAAACGACAATATCGCTGCTTCAAAGTAATCAGTAGAAGGTCCACAGTCATATTCTTGCTTATCCAGATAGATATATTGTTGAAATATTTACAAAGATTATAGCTTTCGTCCATCATTCTGTGGACGTGATCACAAACTCTTAACTCCACAGAAAGGATGGACAAAAGCTATAATCGTTATAAATATTTTCCCAGATATATCTCGTCTGGATAAACAAGAATATTACTTTGGATCCTTCTACTGATTTATATATATATATATATATATATATATATATATATATATGATATATATATATATATATTATATATACATATATATATATATATATATATATATATATATATATATATAGATATATATATATATATTATATATATATATATATATATTATATATATATATATATATGTGTGTGTGTGTGTGTGTGTGTGTATGTATGTAGTGTGTGTGCATATATATATATATATATATATATATATATATATATATATATATAGATATATAGTATTATCTATATATATATATATATCTTTATATATATATATATATATATATATATATATATATATATAGATATATATATATATAGAGAGAAGAGAGAGAGAGAGAGAGAGAGAGAGAGAGAGAGAGAGCTATTCAAATCTTAACCACCATACAAGTCAATATCTATTTTCCTTAACCCTAGAAACAATTCCCCTACAACCAAAGGGAATTATTGATGATAATATACCCCAGCTGGAGTCTAACCTTTGCATTACATGTTTGATACAAAGGTGAGGCAGAATTGCCCACTGAGCTTTGTTAAAAGAGGTTAAATGTCGTTTATGGGTCTTGTGCACATTTGCCTGTTGACCTTTTAGCGGTTAACTGTTTTATGACGGTTTAATCAATTCCGCATAAATACAGGGACCTTTTTTTTTTAGCTCCTACAGTTTTAGCCCCAAATATACTCTCTGTCTATTTGTCGGTCTGACATTGCCTCGTCTGACTGTACCATGGATATTAATTATGAATAAAATTGTCATGCTATTTGTTATTTTTGCTTACTCCGGGAGTAACCTCACAAACTGCTTTGTTTTTGTTGTTGTTGGGGGGGGGGGGGGGGGGCGTTGTAGGAAAGGTCTCTGGAGGAGCCTAAAATGGTCTAAAAAGGTGTTTCGCGTTGAGTTAAAGATACAGGAATTTTAGGGTAAGATACTTATGATTTATTTATTAATTTATCTATTAGAACGAAAATGTAAAATAAATAAATAATGTGCATATTAACCAGTATAGACAATTTATTTTTAATTAAATATAGCGCATTTATTTCAATTTTCGTTGTTGAAACAAGGCTCTATTTGACTAAAGTTTTTTTTTTTCTCTATAAAGTTTTAATATATTTGATTTACTGAATTTAGGCTATGTTTCTGTTCAATTATTTTGTGTTTCCGCTTATAACTGAGAATATATTAATGTATTTAATTTGTGTCCTTTTTATTTCATCCTTGTTGTAGTGTGAGTAGTACTATGTATGAGTATTAATTACGAAGACCACTTCACGTTAAGTTAGGAATATAATGTTTAAAACTTAAGAGTAAGGGGAAAATCTTGGAAGCGTCCCGAGTAAGCTGGAGGTCGGATCATGCCTCGTTATATCAGTATCACCACCATCTTCAGGTCACCCAAGGATCTTTAAGCTCGCCAGGAAAACCTTCTTTAACGAGAAATGACAGAGTCTAAGAGAAATGCTTGTGAAGAAGCAAATCTGAAAACGGAATCATGCCCTGCTTTCGCTCCGAGCAATAAATCATTTGAATGTGTGCCTCCCCCCTCCCGCGCCCACCCGTCCCCCAACAGAAACATATTCATTACATGGCGTGAAGCGGATGCACTGAGTTTTTCTGCTCAAGGGAGCTAGAATGACGCTTATGCTTGGTCGAGGTCTGACATCATAAAATAGTAGAATCACACAGGTATTAATACTAAAGGGTTCCCAGTACATGTAAGGTTGCAAAAAAGCTTCTACAATATATATATATATATACTATATATTATATACATATATATATATATATATATATATATATATATATATATATATATATATATATATATATATATTATATTATATTTTCCGATACATCTGAAACTAACATTTCCCTTCAATCTAAGCATACAATAACCCAATAATCAATACTTTCCTTTGCTTAAATAGGGGATCTTCACTGACCCAACACCACATAATATATCATACAGTGAAGTGTGATGATATCTGTAAATGAGATCTATGGAACAGGATCTGTAATCAACGGACGATTAATCATCGTTATCCAGACCCGAGCTTTTATTACGCTCAGTTGTGTAATTAGCGTTATTGGAACGGTGTACTACTCTCGCCTTTTCTCTTTCAGGAAAATTACGGTCTTTGATAATGCGTTGCGTGGAGTAATGTTCATCAAACCTCTCTCTCTTTCTCTCTCGCTCTCTCTCTCTCTATGCATACAAACACACACACACACACACACACACACACACACCACACACACACACACACATATATATATATATATATATATATATATATATATATATATATATATATATATATATAGTATGTATGTATGTATGTATGCATACTGATCACAAAAGTTTGGAACGTGATAAAAGTATAAATAAAGCTATAATCCTCGAAAGAAAGTGAAACACCGGAGTACCTACAAGACCTTCCGACTCAAAGTCGTTAGCAGTAAAGGAAGTTGAGTCAAAAGATCTTGCAAGCTACCCCACTGTTTCACTTTCCTTGGTAGCTTATACCTCTATATAATATATATATATATATATATATATATATATA
>NC_061105.1:43358346-43360846 GCF_015104395.2 Macrobrachium nipponense | reverse complement strand
CTGTAGAGGTTATTCCCTACACGCCCTTCAGTACAATAATTATTACATGATATGGATAAACACATCTACTTGGCTTATATTTTCTAATATATTAATTGTGATACATGTTTTTAAATGTCATACGGACAGAAATTCCTTTCGCTCTTATCATTCGTGTGAGGATAAGAGAAAGACGTCTCTATTGTTAAACAGCCCTTTCAGTCGTTTACCTGTCCATTGTGGAAAGAGCTATTGGAGAAATGTAGTTTGATGATATTGTCCTAGGGTTCTCTTTTTAGATAATGAATTTTTGAGAAACAATCAGGATAGCGAAATTCCCTTTAGATTTTGTAAACCTCCGTTAAGATATCAAATTCACCTTTCTGATAAATAAATTATAATAATCAATACCTGGAGCTAAACGATATGCATAGGTCTGTTTACGACGTTTTTTTTTTACATCATACGACATGGAAGTTCATAGCGGACAAGCCATGGGGTAATCCAAATATACACACTCAATTTTTACATTTATTTTTAATATTAATGAGAAGTCCAGCCACCTTCCTTCTAGATCACCTCTTACAATCTGTTAGGCATAGAAGATTCATGGTTTCTGACGATCTGTGGTCGGTTGTGGAAGAGTTTCCATTGTGTTCCCAGAGGTTCATAAGTTGATCTGGTCTCATCTCCCTCTCAGGCTACCAACATTTTTACCAAATTAGCCTCAATATTCTCCAGGCTCAGGTTCATAGTTTCTGTATGCCTTACTTGGCCAGTCAAGCAACTGCAGATCCTCTCGACCTTGAAACCATTCCTGGACTATTCTGGCCGTATGAATGGGCAGCGGTCGTGAATGAAAATGACAGGAGCAGGTGGGGAGGAATAATTCCGCTGTTGATGTGAAAGAAGTTAGAAATCCCGAAGAATTTCAATGTATTTTTCACCAGTGAACCTCCACTCAATCCTGGTGATATCATCCTATAAATGTAAGAAGATCCAGCCCCTAACGTTTACTGTGACGTGCCCATTCCTGGTCACCTCGTAAATTTCCTCTGTAGTATCTGAAGGGAAAAAATCTAATTTTTAACAATTTACGGTTTGCTTTTCGTAATAGGGAAAATAATGCTATATCGTTTTGGGAAATAAAATGCTAAGTAACAACCCTTGGAATAAGTTAAGAATGTTTATTAATCTGCAAGGATTAATACTTATAATAGCATTAACTTTAATCTGCAACAGTCCGTTATGATATGATATTCTTTAATTCAGTAAACAGGCTGTACTCTATATTATAAATTTGCCTACGTGATTATTCATAACATTAATAATGCATTTGATTAATGCCTGAAAGCTGGCCATAGTAGAACTAATGGGGGGTTTTCAATGAAGATTTTTTATTTTCACACTTCTCGTGGCAATATAATTCAATTAGCGGAAAATACATGGTTATTGACAAAATTATTATCTTTTAATTATAATATTACCCTTGCTTATAGTTATTATAGTCTGACTGTTATTAATGATTATAGAAACTCACCTTATATTACTTGGTCTTCGGTTATGTATTCTGCCGTGACTTCTGCTAGTAAAAGACCTTTCGTCACTGCATACAACTCGAGACCAAAATTCCATATCCTCCCCCACAAACTGTTGAACAAAGGCAAGCCTATCAGCACGATGCCGTTCGGCGAGAAATTCCTTCTTGGCAGGAATTCTATGAGGTATTCCTGCCTCATCCAGACGTCTTCCTACCGTCATAGCCAAAACATTTAATGCCAGACGTTCACGAATAGCAATAGTATTGGTAAAAGCATCTTCTTATGCTGCTCGTCGAATGTCGTCGTTATCCTAACGGGTGGTCTTTCGTGGTGGAGGTCTTCGAACTGAAATACGTAATTAACATGCAGATACCTAGATAATCAAGATTAATTATAGCCTGTTTACTTATGGAAACGCTATTTGGTATTCTGGGAAGTAAAGAGAAAGAATCACTATTAGAGTTCAACAGGACTAAGGCAACTATAATTTAGGTTTCATGATTTTACGGGTTTGTAAGGTTTATTGTTTAAAAAATTAATAAATAAATGAAATAAATAAATGCTATCCAAAGTCGGTCAATTTCCCAGTCTAAGCATGCCTCCTTTTCCATTTATTTACTGTTGTAGGGGAGACGTCAAGACGCTGTGCAACAGCACGTATTGGAAGCCCACTTCTCGTAGCGACGATCTGCGCCAGGAGAACCATATGTTTGCTGTTCTTATCGGAGACTATAACGAATACTACTAGCAGAGGACAGATAACCTATCAAATTTATACAACACCTCAGTCTAGCCATGATTGGGTGACAAACTTGTTAGCGTGTAATAGGGTGTGCTGTAGCAGTGATATCGTTATCACTGAACAAAGTGGATATATTAACTCACACGATTACTGGGACTGAGTGATTGATTGGCTGTTACTGGCATTGCAACATCTCAGGTCATTACTGTCATTGATAAACGTTTAAAATTCTGTATGT
>NC_061105.1:43356498-43357846 GCF_015104395.2 Macrobrachium nipponense | reverse complement strand
TCAATGCTGATCCCGTCTAGCCATAGTTGGATAACCTATCAAGCTAATGGGCAAAAGCTAATAAAATATCTCTTGCTACCAGAACCTTCTCCTTGAGTGATATTCTTCGTAGCGTAAATGGAAAATCTAACTAACTGTCCCATACCATGATATCATTACGCTGAACGTCTGTGATTTGACATTATACCTTAGAACTACCTGTTTCAAAGAATGTAGCGTTAGGTTTCTTTAAACCTACATGTGCGGGAAATACTGGTCTATAATTATACTAGCGCCTCAGTGAGGAGTGAGAGAGGTGTATTTCTGGTGATAAAAGTTCACTCTCGACGTGGTTCGGAAGTCACGTATATAAAGTTGGTCCCGTTGCTGAATAACCACTGGTTCCATGCAACGCAAAAGCACCATACAAACAAACAATATAAATATACTCATTCCCTATATTAACTTTGCTAACCTGTGTAGCTTGGCTTAGCCTTGGCCCCCCCGGTCCTTCTCTCTGTACAGAAAAAGACCCAGTTAGTTACACCCAAAACTAAGACTCAGATTCCTTAGTCACGTAATCTGGTTTAATGTGATGTCATCAGTCCTGCTACAACAGAATAAAGATTGCTAGTCCAGCATTCCTTTCGGTGGCAGTGGCTGCTGTCACGTTTGCTTATTCCAAGACATTTACTATGAATAATAATAATAGTACTAATAATAATAAATAGACAGTGACAAGAACAGACACCAGTTTACTCGAGTAAATGCTGAATGACATCAAGTACACTGAAGGGCAAATCCAAACAGTTCCGACTAAATCCTGTGCAAATGGAGATTAAAAGAGCGATTTAACGATGTAAAAAAAAGCGGTTTTAATGTTTCTCGCTATCACAGATTATCCTTCCTCGTTACGGTTACCATGGCAACGCTGACTTAACAGTTTGCAAACAGGTGTTAATTGAATGAATAGCTTTAGTCAAGACAAAGCTTCTGTGTTGTTTTATGGTCCTGATTTCGTGATTCATAGATATTGTCAAGTTATTCTTAAGGATTTTGAGCTCAAAGGAGCAGTAAGGGTCTGGCCTCCTCTTATCTCTAACAGTATACTTTATTGTGCCTTGCCTGTCCTGAATTAGTAGGCCGTGTATGAATTTCACTCAAATAGACTTATATAAAATAGATTTTGAAGGGGTAAGACGTGTTCAGTGACCTATATATATATATATATGTATATATATATATATATATATATATATATATATTTCTAATGCTGTATTACTAGGCGATGTCCTTTTAATCACCTGGTCAACAGGTTTGTTGTTTTGTTGTCTCAAGCGGGTTGCAATCGTTTGAACAATGGCATTTC
>NC_061105.1:43318998-43348998 GCF_015104395.2 Macrobrachium nipponense | reverse complement strand
ATTACCGTCTATTCCTTTTCATTTCATTCCCAATACAATGTTAACCCTCTTTGTTCCATTTCATTCGTTTCCGATATTTAGCGTCTGTGTGTGTGTGTGCTATGAATGTTATCGAACAAGAATACTCTTTTGAAAGATAGAGAGAGAGAGAGAGAGAGAGAGAGAAGCCAATGGTCAACTCTAATATTCAATCTAAACAAGCAATTTCCTGTTTCTATTTCATTCTGCCTTCTTAAACTAACTGTCTTATAATTACAGAAAATGTAATTTCGATATTTCAAGTATTTTTATATAGAAAAACTAGAAATGGAATTTAGAAACTATATCAGGACAAACTGACTTCATTAAAGTCCATGTAAAAGTAAAAATCCCGTTGTGGATTTCATTTACATTCCTTTGACGCTGCTTAAAATATTTTAATTAGCCCAAAATTAACCAGACTTTTCTGCTCTGAATTAACGATGGTTTTGGGGACGAGAAAAAACAAATATAATGAATTTAGAGAGGACAAAAATTTGCCCATGCTCTTTGGTATGTACAGTACATTCAGTCTTTATTTCTTTATGAACTGTTGTATGTCCCTGCTGAGATGAGCGCCTCACATGCCTATTTTACAGTACTTTTTTTCTTGTACGCCTTTTGTTCATGACATATTCAATTCCACCTCATCAACTTAAGTCTATAAATTGAAAATATGAAATTTATGTATACACCACACACACACACACACACACACACACACACACACATATATATATGATATATATATATTATATATATAAAATAAATATATATATATATATATATATATATATAATATATATATATATATCTCTATATATATGCATATATATATATATATTATATATATATTATATATATAAGTATATGTGTGTGTGTGTGTGTGTGTGTGTGTGTGTGTGTGTGTGTGTGTGTGGTGGTGTGTGTGTGTGATTTTCCTGTCTTGATTGGTAAACAAACAAATTAAGGAGATTTACGTAGATGAGGTGGAATTGAATTTACCATATACAGAAGAACTGTAAGAAAATAGGATAATAATATATAAGTGTAGTATATATTTATGAAATTATATCGATAATTTGTCTCAGATAGCACCGTACAACAATTAGTCTGTTGAAAATATGGCCTGGTCGTCAACACGAGGAAGCTTTCCATTGAATTCCCAGCCAAAGAAAAAGCGAATTTCTTCCGTTTTCTTGTCTTGTTGTCCTCAGGCTCAGCTGTCAAGTCTTTGGACAACTTTGCGTCAACTTACTGCAACAACTTTCTTTGAATTTAATTGATTTTGACAGTTGAAAAGTTTTGACCTTTTTTTTTTTCCAAGAAATTTCTTCTCTTTATTTTTGAATACTTTCTGCTTCAAGCGTTTTTCAAAGGTCTGACTTCGATTGGAGCTCTTTCCTGGAGGAGATCTCCATCGTAAACACAATTAAGAGAATAAAAGGCGATCGTCGTTGCCAATAATTAAGTCCTTCCACAGGACGTAAAAAGGCCTGATTAATTAGAGGCATTCGAACGCCTTCCGGTATCATTTCGGGGGCGAGGGCGGCTGTTTCTGGAGTCTAATTCTGAGTCGATTCATCTCCTCGTGGAATTGAGATCACTAAAATTGTGAATTGATTCCGTATATTGGGATTGATTTTCATATATACTCTGTCTGTCTGCCTGTCATCCTAACATTAGGAGTTATAAAATTGAGAGATAATTCTGCGCATTACGATTTATTTATGATTCTCTCTCTCTCTCTCTCTCTCTCTCTCTCTCTCTCTCTCTCATTTTGTTTTCGGAGCAAAACCCGTGATATATCATCGTCCCTCAATCCGTGCGGAAAACGGGATTTCTCAAACCTGTCATTTCAACCGAGATTTTTATTCCAAACACGACCCAGGTTTTAGAATTCGGTCCGAGTTCCATGAGAGGTCTTGGCTGCTCTCCCTGTCTCTGCATCTCTGGTATTCATTATTCTTCACCTTTTTTTTTTAAGTTAGATTCTGGATAATTAAATTTTAATTTGCATGTAAGAAATAACTTAGATGCCCATTATTCTTCTTTTTTTTAAGGTTAGATTCCAGAAAATTAGATTTTAATTTGCTTGTAAGAAAAATCGAGATAAGAATTAGGTTTAAAGAAATAAGTAAATTTACTGTACTTTCTTGAACTTAGAAAATTTGGGACGCCCGTAAGGATAATGAGTGAGCTGAGTTGAATATAGAATTTAGGCCAAAGGCCAAGCACTGGGACCTATGAGGTCATTCAGAGCTGAAATGAAAATTGAGTTTGAAGGTTTTGAAAAGTGTAACAGGAGGAAAAGCTCAAAGCAGATGCACTATAATGATACATACAAAAGTTCAAAAACGGGCGGTAAGATGCTGACATAAACAAAACATAAAAAAATCGATCAGAAGTTTAGATGGATTCATCATGATGTTTTAGAGTACAGCACAAAAAACCGCTGTTTCAATTTATATTCACCCCTAAAATTGATAGGGGCTCATTTTATCATCGCTTTCAGGATTTCGGATGTCATCCATCTGACGTGATTCTGATGATGTTTGCCGTTCATTGGGATTCCTTCTGAATTCATTGTTTCTGGGGCATTCATGGCTTTGTTTTTTCAGGGATTACTTATTACCGTTTTGATCCTTGAAAACTCATAACCATGACATTAAAGTATTCTGTCACATTTTCTTCTGTATAATTATATCATTTAGATTTTTTTTTTTTTTTATTTTTTCTGGAAATTTTGTCTTTCCAAATACCTAGAGACTGAAACATTTTTGTTTGTATATAACGAGTAGATAGATAAATGCGAGTTTGGTTTAGCTGTAATGAAATTTCCTCTATAAGATGCTATTTTTATGAGAGAGATAGATAGAGAGAGAGAGAGAGAGAGAGAGAGAGAGAGAGAGAGAGCTCTATAATATTTTAACTCATATCAATTCCGTTTACCTATGCACTTTTACACTTTGAAAAATGGTTTTATATCCTACTTAAACATTTGGCCAAAATGCAAATTAGAAAGCCATTCAACGAGTTTTTTTCGCGAACTGTTCTTTAAATTATCTGCGACCTTTAAATGAGGCGTCTGGAATCCAGAACCCAATGCTGGGGAGCGCAAAAGTTGCCGAGATAACAAAGACTTGCCTGGAATTTCATTGCCTTTGTTATCTGGAAAGCGATTGGGACAGGGAAGGAACCGCACTTTCTTCTCTTGGTAATTTTGTTGTTCCTGTTCTTTATTTAGAATCGAGGTTGACTACTCTATGATCGGTGTCATTATTCTGTTAATGGATCCTTTTTCGTTTATCAATCGGCGGTGAACGAACAGAAAATGACAACTAATACAAAGCAGTGAAGTTATTGCTTGGAGGCTTAAATAATACTGGTTGGTTTTATGGAGGATAGTTGTATATTACTGCTACCGACTTCAGCCTGAAGTTGGTGATCTGTGTTCCGCTTGACTCATCTGAAGTTTCCCCATCGATATTTCATTCGTTCATTCTCCTCTCCTTAAACTTCATGAATTTAGAATTTTTTATCTGAGCATTTACCATATTGGCAAAGATGAAACTCGCAGATTTCACAGATTTCAGGCAGTAAGAGAGAGAGAGAGAGAGAGAGAGAGAGAGAGAGAGAGAGAGAGAGAGAGAGAGAGAGTCTGTACTCGAAGAGGAATGGACATTACATGCATTGCATATAGCCTGGTTGGAGTATAAGGCTCTTTCGTCCTTAATCTCAACAGAAATGAATGGATGCTGCATTCGCGTCAGACAATGATATATCAAACTTAATTTGATGGATTACTTTCAATATCATGTCAAGGAAAGTTGCCCTGTTAGATGTTAATTGCTTGATCGCAACAGAATGATCTTTGATTTGTTTCAACAAAGCATATACCTTTGCCACGTGAATGTAAATAGTAACATTACTGAAAAGGAAGTAAAGAAAGAAGTATAATCATAAAGTAATAGTTAATTAAATCAAGTAATATATAAATTAATTACCAAGAACATAGATATATTATGTAATGTTCAAAGTAGATTAAAAGTCCCATATGTGATTGTGTGTGAATTTCTAAAAGTGTGTACTCCTCCTGTGGTGGACAATAGGGGGTGGCTGGAATCTTAACAATCGCTAAAAGTAGCAATTTGGAAATCCAGACTTCGTAGGCATTTGTAATACTGAAAGTCTTCGTCTGCCAAATTGCAAACGAGCAATCAAATATTCTGTTGGCTTTGAAGAGGACTGATTTGTAGCAATACAATTATATATATATATATATATATATATATATATATATATATATATATATATATATATATATATATATATATATTATATGTATATATATATATCTGTAAAATAGTTTCGTTCATTTCCATAAATATTAAATAAAAGACTTAGCTGCACAGTAGCATTTGAAATTAACACTAAGAAACCAACAGACAGAAAATCAAAATAATCTTACATCACTAAGATAGGAATTTTGTCGACTGCTAATAACGTGAAAATGTGATATTCTGAAATGTGTTCAAGTGCCAAGCTTGAAGGCTCCGCTGAGATCTTGAAAGTCACCCTTGAGATTAATACTTCCTTGGGTTCGCTAAGATGATCTTCCATATGAAGTTATCAGATCATTGGGAATTAACTTATGACTTCAATTGGCCATAACCGTTCGAGTAATGTAGACAAGGAAATTGAGAAAAAATCAATTTGTCTGGGCTGAAATTCGCGCTCTCTCTCTCTCTCTCTCTCTCCTCAATATGTCTCTCGATTCTCATCTCTCTCATCTCGCTCTCCTCCTTCTCTCTCTCTCTCCTCTCTCTCTCTCTCTCTTCTGTTCGTCAGCTAATATCGTAGAGACAAGAAGAATGTTTTCTTTTGCTTTTATCCTATAATTATTCCTCTTCCTCCTTCGCGCCAACGAACGCATACAGACGCGTAGAAACGCACTTACACGCAGGCACTTATATAATATATATATATATATATATAATATATATATATATATATATGTGTGTGTGTGTGTGTGTGTGTGTGTGTGTGTGTGTGTGTGTGTGTGTGTGTGTATCATTCAACCACTTATATTGCTGAAGCCGATGTGGTCTTGTGATCGTTAGAACTCTAGTATTAAGCTTATGTTGTGTTCCCCTACAAGTTTAAATTGATAAATGAAAGGATTTATTTCCTTTCTTGATAGAGCGTTTGGGATGCTCATGTTTCAGAGACAGACAGACAGGCGTACCGAAGGTACTTGTTTTATTTTTACTTTTTTTAAATCTTTTTTTTTTTACCCCATTTTTTAAACCCTGACTTTTTTTCTTTTTTTTTCTTTTTTCTCTTTTTTTTTTTACATAACACTGACTTTTTTCTTTTTTTTTTCTTTTTTTCTTTTTTTTCCTTTTTTTACATAGCACTGACTTTTTCTCTTTTTTTTTTTTTCCTTTTCTTTTTCCGGTCGTCGTTATGTAAAGGAAAGAAAGGACCTTCCACCTAAGAAAAAAAACGAGGTTAAATATAGTAACAGAAAACAATTTTACCACCTATGAGCAATTACAGATAAGATACAATTCCCCTTAAAAGAAACTGTTAATCTTGCAATACGTATCGGCTGTGACTTGACTTTTAATTTGAAGAACTCGATTTACGTCAGAGTTTCTCTTTGTATAAAGATAAATGAATAAATAAATACATGAACAATAAATAAATAAATAAATAAATATCCAATTTAGTTTATCAAATAACCTGGGACACTAAGGTGTTATGTCAGTGTGAGTTTAACTTAACATTCAATTCTCATCTCCTGCGCTTAAAAAAACCAACTTGTAATTTCGTGAATGTCAAGTCCAGACGTTTATGAGAAACGTTTCTCGTTTCCAAAGGGAGGATGAAACGAAATTGCTTCCTCAGGGAAAAAGTTCTCGCTTTAATGAGAAAAATTACATCTCTCTTGTGCCAGTGACCTATTGCCAGAGACATGTGTCAGGGACTGCAATAACCTGTTTTCCCTCCTCTTGGAGTCTTTGTTGCGTCTCTCTCACAATGAGAAGCTTTGCAGATTGAAACAAATGTCTTCGAATTGAAATAGATTTAACTTTGCTAATGACGCTGTTTTCCATGATGTAGTAAGAGTTTCTTTCGTGAAAAGTGTCATTTGACTGATAGCTTCCTTAGGTCAATAAGTCTTTAAATGAGCCTTTATGATCTTGACATATATATATATATGAAAACAAACACACAAGCAAACACATATTTATATATAAAGATATATGTGCATATAGTATATATATATATATATATATATATATTATATACATATGTATATATAGATATATAGATATATATATAATATATATATACACATACATACATACATACATACATATATATAGGTCGAATGTATCACTGCATCATTCTAGAATATCTAATTTGAAAATTCTTTTGGTTCGGATGTTTAAGATTCTGATAAATATCCAGTTTAAGTACAAAAGACTAACTTGATAGTATTTAATCATTTATTTATCTATTTACTTGCTGATGGCAACTGGTTAATACGACATCTCACAGTTTTACAGAACATTAATTAACCAAGATCAGACATTCTGTCTTGCTTATGCAATCTATCCACCTATCTATCTATCAATGTATCTATCTGTCTATCTCTATCTATACTATAGCACGAAACATTAACCTACCTAGATTCGTACCTGTCATAAACTGACAGATAGACAGACAAAGTAAAGACAAACAGAAGAGATTCCAGTCGATCGGGAATGTGCAGTCGAGTCGGCTGAATGGATGCGACATATTTTATCAGTCCCTCAACGTCTTTCTAGCTTCTGGTTGCCTGGGGGACAAATAGCGCTTCGAAGCCGAAGTTAAATGAGTTTTTCTCCGTTTTGTTTATTTTTTTTTTTTAACTTCGAGAGGCGTTCTGTAAATCCTTCGTGAAACAAACTTTGGTTGTTTAGGTTTAATTATTTCAGGACAGAAAGAGAGAGAGAGGAATTTTCTTCAATATTTGGTATTGAATTACGACGTTTTAGCGATCAAAATGTGCAGTGTTCAATTGAGCCGAGATAAAAAGCATAAAAATAACAGGAGACCTGTATCTTCTTTTAAGTGAATTTAAATAAAAAGTTATATGATTCACATCACGAATGTTACCGCGAAACCTCTTAGAACCCTCCAGATATACTTTCCTGTAAATGAGTACTCCTCCTCCTCCTCCTCCTCCTCCTCCTCAAGCTATTATACAAAAGCTTGTAAAGGATTACAATTTTACTGTATTACTCTCTATAATAGAATTATTATTTTACAGTAACAAAATATTGTTATTTTATAATTAATAACCAGTAGGGTGCATTAAAGGCTTCAAGTTCAACCATCGAAAGGTCTTCAAACATCAAACTGCCAATAATATGACAAACGATACAATGCAAAACAATTTTTTATAGCGGAGGTGAGAATGCTTAGTTTAACTAAGCCTAGTATTTTGAGAAAACTATCGAATTTGGTGCCGAAATCATCAATTTGAACAAATTATAATGCAATAATAAAACCATTGTTTAGATGTTAATTTATGATATTTTAAAATAGATCTCATATGGGATGAAATTTAAAGATGTAAGGTTTTATCTACTGAATAGCGTTAGGGCAGTACCAGGTCGTGCCGGGCTGTGCCGGGCTGTGCCGGGCCATGCTGGTCCGTGCTGGGCCGCCAGAAATGCAATAACTAAAACATCATTTAAATGTGAATTTATGACATTTTAGAAATAAATCTTATATGGGACGAAATTTAAGATATAAGGTTTTATCTGCCAAAATAATTTTCCTTTCATCTTCGATACTTTCGAAGATATTAGTATTTGAATAGCATTAGGGTGGTGTTAGATCGTGCTGGGTTGTGCCGGGCTGTGCCATGCCGTGCCGGGCTGCCTAAAATGCAATAACTAAAACATAATTTAAATTTGAATTTATGATATCTAAAAATTAATCTTATTTTGGATGAAATTTATCTGCCAAAAGAATTTTTCTTTCATCTTCAATACTTTCGAAGATATTAGTATTTGATTAGCGTTAGGGCAAAGCTGCTGGGCCTGTGCCGGGCCGCCAAAATGAGCCGTTTCCAGTAAGACTTCGCTTCGCAATCGCTCGTAGTCAATAATCCTATTAAGAGTCTTTTCATTGACAACACTAGGGAGTGTGCATTTCTTTCCTTTCTTCCAAGGTTTGGATTTCACTTCATTATTTTGTTCTCCGTTGTTTTGAAGAGTCATTTCTAAGATATCGGTCCATTGCTCTAAGATTTCTTTTGTAAATATCTCCAAAAGAAACAGCTGCTTGCTCTGCTCAGGGGTCAGCTACTTAACCTTTGAAAGTTGGTGATGGTCAACTTGACCCTGATTTTACTCAGAAAAAGGAATCCTGTTTTCCCATATCCTACATGTTCTTTTGGTAAGCTTAAATAGGTCTTGAATTAACAGAACGTTTAAGGAAAATGATTGGCGAAAGTTACATTATTGCAGTTACAGAGGATTTATACTTTGATTTTTAAAAATTTTGCACACTGCAGCTGAAAGGGAATATTCCAAAAAAAAAAAAAAAGGAATGTATGGAGTGTCTTTTCCTCGCAAAAATAAATCGGAATGTTATAATTTTTACTGAATTATTTAAATTAGCAAAATAGAATGTTAAAGTTCATGTATATATTTACATGAAACTGATGTTTGCAGATGGCTGTAATGCTTATTACGTTGCTGTCATTTGCTCTACAGCATTTCAAATCCTTATGATGAAATGAAATTTCATTTCCCACAGCGAACGTGAATAATCCACCCACCCCCACTCCCCCGCCCCCCACCCCCGCCCCCCGCGCAACAAAAGCGCAAACAACAACACAACAATTCAGAAGGTTGAAGTTTTAATATTCTTCTTGCTCTACGTATGATAACCCACGAGAATGTCGGACTTGCAAATTTTATGACATCCTGCAATATTCACTGAAGGGGAAGATTAGCAACTGATATCGCGCAGCACGATTTTGCAATGGAGACGATTTATGTTGTATTTAACTTTGCTCGGTCGATGGAAAGCGAGAATCTATTTTTTACGTGAGGTCGAGGGAGGGAGACCGCCTTATTCGGTCCACTCCAGAATTTAACTATTTTCCTGTCCTTGCATCTCCTTGCAAACTCTTTGATTTAGAGAAGTAGAGAGAGCGAAGCTAGCAATATTTCCTCTGCTCACAGAAATTAATTTAGATCATTCATTGTGACTGCATTTATCTCATGCCTGGATGCCGGCAGCTTCTCGGGATCTCTTTCGTGAGGACGAAATGGGTAGAAATTTTCGTTTTCTTATTTCCAAAAATGGAACAGGATCTACACTAGTTAGGCGATCTTCGTTCAGTTCTGTTTCAAGGTACCGTTAGATCTATATTTAGTTCGTGCTACTCATTTCGCGATGTGAGCATCCACATTCTGTCGATGTGCGAAGTTCTCAGGCTTTCCAGCGCCCTCTGGAACAGTTTTTCTGAATGTTTTTACGACATTTTTTGCTTGTCGTTTTAGTAAGGACTGTACGGTTCTATAATGACTAAGGAGAATGGGTTCAGTGAGCCATTTTTATCACGTCTCCCTCAGGCAAAATCAAGAAGGTGCTTAATATTTCCTTGTTGTTTTGGTTACCTTCAACCTCGTCTCCTTCTTTAGTTTATTCCAGGACTGTTTGATCTTCTCTGGCGCCTTCTTTTCGTACTAATGTCTCGTCCTCATCAATGCTCTCTGTTCATTCTCCTCCTATTCAGTTATCAAGATGTAACCATAACATCTTTTGTAATGTATTCAGATAGTCTCTCTCTCTCTCTCTCTCTCTCTCTCTCTCTCTCTCTCTCTCTCTCTCTCTCTCTGTTGGGTGCCAAATGCAATTGAATATTTAAACAAACGGTTGCTCCGGTAATACTGTGAGAAATTGAATGAAGAGCATCTGCCCTCATTTGCATTCTCATCGCTTTGCTCAGAATAACTGCATTTGGGGTGTTACAGATGCCCCCGTTCAATGTCAAGGGTTCTTTCGTGATTGGATTAGACTAAACAGAGCTTTTAATGTTTTGAAAATCCAGATTAGTTTGTTCTTCGTGTGTCTTATATATATATATATATATATATATATATATATATATATATATATATATATATATATATATATATATATATATATATTATATATATATATATATACACACACACATATATATAATATTATATGTATATATATATTATATACTACTTCTATATCTATATATTACATATATATATATTGTAATGTATATATTAAATTAAATAAATATAAAATACTAAAATTAATAATATATAATCTATAATTATATATATATATATCATATATATATTATATTATATATACTAATCTATTGGTATATCTTAAAAAAAGGTGTGGTAGTGAATTGTTAATCTCAGCTTTCTGGTTAGAGACAGAGGCGCTTAGTGATAAGCACTTGGCTCCTCGAAGAATGCTGAAATGAAAAACAGCCAGGAATGGAGATCTATGTGACCTGAGGTTTGCGACACCTCAGAGATCACATGATTGGATCATGCGGCCGCCCGTTATTGCTAAGGCACTTCGCAAGGCGTGTCTGTGTGTGTGTTCGTGGTGTGTGATGTATGGGCCTTAGTGATAAGTGATGCAAAGAAGAGAGGACACTCTTTGGTTGCTTGTGTCATTGTGCAGAACACACCATCACAAGGTAGAGTAATATGAGACTTTGGAAAAGTTACCCTTTGAAGTGAAAAGAGAAAGAGAAGTGTAGTGCGTACAAGCTAATTTTAATTAACTTTTACATGTTGGAGTGGTGTAATAATTGTCTCTTTATTTCAGATGGGTTCATGGCACTATAGAAGAGAATAGGTTCTTTAAAGACTTTAATGACCATTTTAATGGCGTAGTTAATCAGACAGTGAGATTTTAGGGGGAGTGTTTACTTAAACCTAGTTCAGGAGAGGAAAATGACAGTTTATGGTTTTTTTGGGTGTCAGACTCTATTCTTTTAATTATTCTTAATCCAATCATTCTGTTCCATTTAATGTGAGCTAATTTGGGAAATAAAAAGTATATTTTTGTATCTAAGGGGATTCATTAACCCAGTTTGCATTTTTAGCTCATGCCAGAACGATTTGCAATGAACGAGGTAGGAGGAGTTCCCTGTTTGTTTAACTTGTTTAAACGAGTGTCCTTTGGTCCTAAAACCTCGTTTAATCGATAATTTTATGTGGTTAATTATTATATATATATATAGATATTATATTATATAGAAATTAATATAAAAACAATATATAATGTAAGATAAGTATAAATAAATCTTTATATCTGTAATATATAATATTATATATATATATATTTTAATATAATAATAATAATATAAACGATATATAATATATATATATATATATATAAATATATATATAAATTATTGTAAATTATATATATATAGTATATATATATAGATATATATATATATAATATGATATATATATATATCATATATATATATATATATACTATATGATATATATAGTATATAGGATATATATATATATATAAGTATATATATATATATATATATATATAGTATGTATGTATGTATGTAGTATGTATAACTGGATCACGAAAGTTAGGAACGTGATAAATCCATAAATAAAGATATAAGCCACGAGGGAAAATAAACTCCGTTGTTTATTTTCCCTCGTGGCTTATATAATATATATATATATATATGTATATATAATATATATATATATATATATATATATATATGTGTGTGTGTGTGTGTGTGTGTGTGTGTGTGTGTCTGTGCATATATGTATATGTGGGTATATTTACGTGTGATATTTATGACTTTTTACTTCATTTATTCCATACCCCCCGTAAGGAAAACCAAGCTGTGCACTTCATTCTCAATTTGTTCCCTACTTTCTTGCGTTTTCTCTTTCTCTTTACTGACGTCGTAACCACATAGATTGCACGGATCATGCGAGTGGCTGAGCATGAGCAATCCTACTTGGTATCAGGGTCACGTTTGGCTCCTCGGGCAATAGGTGGTGCCAAGGCTTCCTAAAGAGAATTTAAATGGTGCTGTATCATCCATTCAACATTCTGGGTATAGTGGGTCATACGAAATTGAGTTTAGAGGCTTTTTTTCTCCTCCTGATCGTCTGAATGATTAGTGAATAGCGTTTAAATGGTTTCTACAGAACATAATAAGTTTTAATTTATTTTTAGATTTTGTTAATTCATTAGACGTGCTATAGTTTAAGGTTAAAGTATCAGTCATAGACTTTTTCAGCGAATGATTTGTAACAGATATAATGGGTATTAGATTTTAAGATACATGGACTCTATAGTCTTAGGGATTCATTTGTTCTTTTAAATGCAGAATTTCAACTGTTTCCTCAAAACGGGAAGGACTCGACGAGGTTATAATACACCCCCAATGGAGTAGAGCCATTTCAGAGTTGATTCTCTCTCTCTCTCTCTCTCTCTCTCTCCTCTCTCGTCTCTCTCTCTCTCTCTCTTCAAATTAAATTCAGAATAATAGTTTTGGCCGAAGTTCTGTGGTCTGGCTGAACGACCACCATTTGTCTCATATGTATTCAGATTCCATAATCGTTAGGTGGTTCTTTTTTTATTTAATCAAGGTGTCCCAAATGCCTTATGTCACTTTTCAATTGGATACACTGTGATAATTACTCGTTTATCGCTTTCGTTTTTAATAAAAAATTTTTTGCATGTCCGTTAATGGACGTAATTTTATGTTCTTATATGTAATACATTCATAAATACACTCACACAATTGCACTATATATATATATATGTATATATAGTATATATATATATATAATATATATATATGACTATGAAACTTGACCGTGGCATTTGTGACGTCAGATAAATGCTTTTAAACATTTAAAGACATTAAGACGCATAAAATTAGGTTACGTCTCTCTCTCTCTCGCCTTCATAATAGAATTCCAGAAATGTTTTTTCTTCAGTTGACGAAACTTTTAAGCATATTCATGACATTTTTATCCAGAATTCCAGCATCAAAAACAGCCAATCCCATAAATTCATGCAAAACATTTTCCTTTTCATAAAGATGCCAAACGCCAGCAATATTTTTGCGAAAGGAATTGGATTCCAGTCAGCGGTGGAAATTAATTCTGAGGTAAATTATTCTGCTGACTTTTCTTGTAGGAAATAAAATACCTTATGAGCTTTTGAACCTTGATATTCGGACGAGTCAGTTCGTGAGCTTTAGTTCAGGATAGTTTGTTTATCTAGATTCTGAGGGGCAGGTGTTCATTTCCCCTTCGCCTGTGAATTTTATCTGTCCTTCATCTCTCCTTCTCGTCCCCGTATGCAAAAGGCCATGTTCAAAGAGAGAGAGAGAGAGAGAGAGAGAGAATCGGCAACATTCATTGACTTAAAATGAATATTACTGCACTTGTTGTAATTCACTGCGGAATATTTCTGAACTAAAATCTGTAAATTTGGGCAACAATTAGTCTCATCTTTATAATTTGAGAACAATACTTACTTTGTAAAGTTTCTGTTCCTACTGAATATGGGTAGTATCGAAATCAGATTTTTCCAGCAACAGAATTTCGGAGATCGAAGCTTATCTGGGTCCATTTCTCCAATTGTCGTCTTTTCATCCAAATAAAGCTCAAGATAAGAAATTTCATTCTTGGCATCCCAGTGGATGCGTGGGACCGTCGTCAGCCGTTGTCTCTGAAAAGCAGGTGTTCAGTGTCCCTGGAATCGACGCTGAGTTCCACAATTGTCTGAAGATAATTTCCTCAGCTACGACGCTACGTGAAGCCTCCACTGTTAAATTAGATACTGATAGTTACATGTCAAAGATATCTGTCACAGTTAAGCTATTATGGAATTGTTAAGGCATTTACGGGATAGCCATAATTGTTTATTAATGCATGTACGAATTATTTGTTCGTTAAGATTTCATATTTCTCTCTGTACATGTTTTAGGTACAAATGCTAATAATTATCATCATTCTGCGCGTGCCAGGCGTCAAAGCAACAAAGACCTTTGTTGGGTTCTCAACAACCTAGGCTAACTGTTGATACATACATACATACACACACACATATATATATATGTGTGTGTGTCTGTGTAGGTGTATTTGTGTATGCTTTTATATTTGTACACGGTTTCCATAAAGTCCCAGTACCATTGTGAGCAATAAATACTTGTAATAGTACTGGGACTTTATGGACACCCTTTATTACATTCGATTTCACCGAATCATAAATATTCATTTGTCAAAAGGAGAAAACACTCCTGAACCAACACTGGTAAAAGCCACAGATGCACAGGCCTACTTATCAGATATACATAAAACGTGAACAGGCAACACAAGATGTCTTTATAAATCGGTGTCATTCAGGATGAAGATGAAATTCGCTGGATAACTGGACAAGCAATTAAACGAAATGATGCCTTCACATCAGCAAGGCTGTCCCTTCTTCGGGGACATTAATTCATTATGCCCTTTTATCATGAAATAACTATTCCTACAACTTCCACTGATATCTTCTTTCAATATCTCTTAAATATCGTAATGAGCATAATTCTTGTATGTCCTTTCAATGGGCGGGTTAATGAAAGGTTGAATCACTGCGCTCCTAATATCCTTTATTCCTCTAAATACCCCATTTTTATCCCGAAGTACCCTTCAATCTCCCATGAAACCTCATTCTTTCAAAGGGACGGTCTTCTCAACATCCATTGTTCATTAAATTACGGTAACGACCAAGAAAGTCTTCGCAAAAGTTCTTTTCTTCCAAGATCTTTCTTCAAAGAGAGCCTCGCGTGAACGACTTAACGTTTCCTTCACTAAGAATTAAAAAAAAATGTTACTGGTTAATTTCTGTGACCCTCATTTTGGGGGTTACGGTGGGGGTCATATTCAATGATGGAACAAGTCATTTTGACACCTGAGGAGTTTCTCCTGTTTCAAAATGAGGTTTCGTGTGATTCTTAAATTTACGTTGACTTCTGAAGTTATTGGCTCCCATTTACAATAGGGGGGGGGGGGGGGGGGGGGGTGGGCTGGTGTTCAGTGAGCTTTCGGGTGATTCGCGGACCTGCCACACTTTAGTTGAATGCCGCTGAACTCAGCCGTGATGTCCCGCCTGGTTGAGGGCGCCTAAACTACAAAGTTTTTCCTGTTTGTTTGTTTTTTTATTTTTATTTTTTTTTATAAACAGTTCGTAGGAAGAATATTGTTATCCAGAATATTCTCTTCAAATATGTGAATATTTCTTCATCAACTCTTGGGGAGATGTTTTAAATAAATTGAAGCGCCAACTTTTTTTATTATATAGAAGAGACAGACATCAGTCAGTGAGAGAGAGAGAGAGAGAGAGAGAGAGAGAGAGAGAGAGAGAGAGAGATAGTTTATTGATAGCTTTATGTTTATTTCTAAGTGCAAGATGCATGAAAATCCCGCATAATCTTCTAGCAGGAGGCGAATCGTTGATCATTTCTTAAAGCCAACATGTGTATCTCTCTCTCTCTCTCTCTCTCTCTCTCTCTCTCTCTTCTCTCTCTCTCTAACTACCAACTCCAACAAACACATGCACACAACCCGATAAAAATGAAGCTTTCATATAAATACAAATTAAATAGCTATTTACATGCAGATTACTAAATAGAATTTTACTTCTAGATTAACATCCATAGATTGATTTTGAATAGTAGCGCAAATGAAGCTGTTGTCATGCCATAAATACCAGATATTTAGTTTCCACAATTTGTATAATAGTATAATCTGGACATTTCGACATTCTGTATTAATCTCCCGCCGAGACACTGATGTAAACGTTGATATCGAATTTGGTGCCGAAATCATCAATTTTGAACAAATTATAATGCAATAATAAAACCATCATTTAAATGTGAATTTATGGCATTTTAAGAATAAATCTTATATGGGACGAAATTTAAAGATGTAAGGTTTTATCTGCCAAAAGAATTTTTCTTTCATCTTCGATACTTTCGAAGATATAAGTATTTGAATAGCATTAGGGTGGTGCTAGGTCGTGCTGGGTTGTGCCGGGCTGTGCCGTGCCGTGCCGTGCCGCCTGAAATGCAATAACTAAAACATAATTTAAATTTGAATTGATGATATCTAAAAATCAATCTTATTTTGGACGAAATTTATCTGCCGAAAGAATTTTTCTTTCATCTTCAATACTTTCGAAGATATTAGTATTTGAATAGCGTTAGGGCAAAGCAGTGCCGGGCCGCCAGAAATGAGCCCGTTTCCAGTAAGACTTCGCTTCGCAATCGCTCGTAATCAATAATCCTTTTAAGAGTCTTTTCATTGACAACACTAGGGAGTGTGCATTTCTTTCCTTCCTTCCAAGGTTTGGATTTCACTTCATTATTTTGTTCTCCGTTATTTTGAATTGTCATCGCTTTCCCTCCGTTTATCCTTCCCTTTCTTCTTCTTTAGTCCTACATTCCATGTAGACATTACGTTCCCTGTCGACTTTTCTACAAAGAACAATAAGATTTCTTTTGTAAATATCTCCAAAAGAAACAGCTGTTTGCTCTGCTCAGGGGTCAGCTACTTAACCTTTGGTTATGAGTATTAAAAGGTGGTGATGGACAACTTGACCCTAATTTTACTCGGCAAAAGGAATCCTGTTTTCCCATATTCCTACATGTTCTTTTGGTAAGTTTAAATAGGTCTTGAATTAAGAGAACGTTTAAGGAAAATGATTGGCGAAAGTGTTCATTGTCCCTGGAATCGACGCTGAGTTCCACAATTGTCTGACGATAATTTCCTCAGCTAGGACGCTACGTGAAGCCTCCACTGTTAAATTAGATACCGATAGTTACATGTCAAAGATATCTGTCACAGTTAAGCTATTATGGAATTGTTAAGGCATTCACGGGATATCCATAATTGTTTATTAATGCATGTACGAATTATTTGTTCGGTAAAATTTCATATTTCTCTCTGTACATGTTTTAGGTACAAATGCTAATAATTATCATCATTCTGCGCGTGCCAGGCGTCAAAGCAACAAAAACCTTTGTTGGGTTCTCAACAACCTAGGCTAACTGTTGACACATACATACATACACACACACATATATATATGTGTGTGTGTGTCTGTGTAGGTGTATTTGTGTATGCTTTTATATTTGTACACGGTTTCCATAAAGTCCCAGAACCATTGTGAGCAATAAATACTTGTAATAGTACTGGGACTTTATGGACACCTTTTATTACATTCGATTTCACCGAATCATAAATATTCATTTGTCAATAGAAGAAAACTTTCCTGAACCAAAACTGATAAAAGCCACAAATACACAGGCCTATTTATCAGATATACATAAAACGTGAACAGGTAACACCAGAAGTCTATAAATCAGTGTCACAGGGATGAAGATGAAATTCGCGAGATAACTGGACAAGCAATTAGACGAAATGATGCCTTCACATCAGCAAGGCTGTCCCATCTTCGGCGACATTATTTATTATTCCCTTTTATCCTGAAATAATCCCTTATAAACTCTCCACAGATATCCACTTTCAATATCTCTTAATTATCATAATGAGTATAATTCTTGTATGTCCTTTCAATGTGCGGGTTAACGATTGGTTGAATCACTGTGCTCCAAATACCCATTATTCCTCTAAATACCCCATTTTATCCCGAAGTACCCTTCAATCTCCCATGAAACCTCATTCCTTCAAAGGGACGGTCTTCTCAACATCCATTGTCCATTAAATTACGGTAACGACCAAGAAAGTCTTCGCAAAAGTTCTTTTCTTCAAAGAGAGCCTCTTTGAAAGACTTAACGTTTCCTTCACTAAGAATTAAAAAAAAAATGTTACAGGTTAATTTCTGTGACCCACATTTTGGGGCTACGGTGGGGGTCATATTCAATGATGGAACAAGTGATTTTGACACCAGAGGATTTGCTATTGTTTCAAAATGAGGTTTCGTGTGATACTTAACATTATGTTGACTTCTGGAGTTGCTGGCCACCATTTACAATTGGGGAGATGGGTGGGGGGGGGGGGGTGGGGGGGGGGGGGGGGGGGGGGGGGGGCGCTGGTGTTCAGTGAGCTTTCGGGTGATTCCCAGACCTGTCACACTTCAGCTGAATGCCGCTGAACTCAGCCGTGATGTTCCGCCTGGTTGAGGGCGCCTAAACTACGATTTATATATATATATATATATATATATATATATATATATATATATATATATATATATATATATATATATATATATAAACAGTTCGTAGGGAGAATATTGTTATCCAGAATATGCTCTTCAAATATGTGAATATTTCTTCATCAACTCTTGGGTAGATTTTTTAAATAAAATGAAGCGCTAACCCATTTTTTTTTTATTATTATAGAGAGAGAGGAGAGACAGAGAGAGAATGAGAGAGAGAGAGAGAGAGAGAGAGAGAGAGAGAGAGAGAGAGAGAGAAGAAAGGAATTTATTGATAGCTTTATGTTTATTTCTAAGTGCAAGATGCATGAAAATTCCATATAATTTTCTAGCAGAAGGCGAATTGTTGATCATTTCTTAAAGCCAGCATGTGTATCTCTCTCTCTCTCTCTCTCTCTCTCTCTCTCTCTCTCTCTCTCTCTCTCTCTCTCTCTCTCTCTCTCTCTCTCTCTCTCTAACTACCAACTCCAACAAACACATGCACACAATCCGATAAAAATGAAGCTTTCATATAAATCCAAAATAAATAGCTATTTACATGCAGATTACTAAATAGAATTTTACTTCTAGATTAACATCCATAGATTGATTTTGAAACACTAGCCCAAATGAAGCTGGTGTCATGCCATAAATACCAGATGTTTAGTTTCCACATTTTATTTTGTATATTAGTATAATCTGGACATTTCGACATTCTGTATTAATCTCCCACCGAGACACTGATATAAACGTTGATATCGCTATTGCTCTAAAGATTAAAGGCGATATATCGCGTTGGAAACGTTTCCCCAGGAAACGTTTTTCAATTTCAGTGTCCTTCAGGGGTTTCAATGCGACGCTGAGGTATTGAATCGCCTTCGCTCAAGTGATTGCAAAACATCCTCATTTTTCGTGTGGTTGAGTTTTCATTTCCTTCTTTCTTTCTTTTTCTTATTCGTAATTCCTGTTTGGTTACCCAGTATTCCTAGGAGAACGGTAAGAAAGAAATTATAATTATGTATATATATATATATATATATATATTATATATATATATATATATATATATATATTATATATATAATAAATGAATTTTAATCACTTGGTTGGCCGAGTCGATAATGTATATATATATATCATATATATATATATATATCTATATATATATATATATATTCTATATATATGCTATATATATATATATATATATAGCATCTTATATCTCTATATCTATATATATAGATATATGATATATAGGTATATAATATATATATAGTCTCTTTATATATATATATCATAGATATATTTATATATATATTATATATATATGTATATGTATATATATATATATAATATAATATAATATATATTAATGTTTTATAGTATATATATATATTTATATATCTATCATCTTATTCTAATATATATACATATATCCATATATATATATTATATATATCCATATATATATTATTTCTATATATATATAGATATATATATATATATATATTAATATTGTATATATATATATGAGATATATATATATATATTATATATATATATCTATCTATATAGATAGCTATATATATAAATATATATTATCTATATATATATATATATATGTCTATAATACATATAATTATATATATCCTATCTATATATATAATATATCTATATATATAAAGATATAATATATATTAATAATATTATATATCATATTTTATATCTATCGTATATAGATATCTTTATCTATCTATATATATAATAGTATATACATCTAATATCTATAGGATAATATATTATTATATCTATATATCTATATATATCCTTATATATATAGATCTTATATATATATAATATTATTATATCGATATCTATATAGATAGATAGATATATCTATCTATATGAAGATAGATATAGATATATATAGACATATATCTATATATATAGATAGATATATATAGATATAGATATATATAGATAGATATAATGAATATATATATATATATAATGATCGATATATATAGATATATATAGTATATATTCGAGATAGAGATATATATATATAGAGATATATATATGATATATGATATAGTTATACTATATATATACACATCTTAATTAATATATATATATATGATATATATATTATAATATATATAATATATATATTATATATATATCTATCGATATATATATAATAAATATTATAGCTATATATATATATCTATATATATAATATAGATAATATATATAATATATATATATATATATATATATATATAATATATATGAATATCTATATATATAGATATTATATATATATAATTATATATATAATTATTATATTATATATTAATATTATATATATATAATATATTACACATTACATTATCGACTCGGCCAACAAGTGATTAAAATTCATAATATATATATATATATATATATATATATATATATATATATATATATATATATATATATATATGAATTTAATCACTTGTTGGCCGAGTCGGTAATGTCACTGGAGTCCTGATTTTTCCTCAGCTCTTCGGGGCGCTGGTTCGAACCCACGAGAGGACAAAATTATTATCAGCTAAAAAATTCCCCTTCGGTTAACATATATGAAAATATATTAATTCCGAGGTAGAGCGAACTTGGATATTAAAGGATATTTGTAGCTCAGTGAATATATATATATATATATATATATATATATAATATATATATATATATATATATATATATATCTATCTATATAGTTTACTATAATATAGATATATAAGATGGCATATCTCTCTCTCTCTCTCTCTCTCTCTCTCTCTCTCTTTCTCTCTCTTTCTCTTTCTCTTTCTCTCTCCTACCCCCCCCCCCCCCACCCGCCCCCCTTTTGACCTGAAACTGTCAGGCGGCTTCTCCATCAGATGTAGGGAATGACTATCAAGTCTCTCTCATAATGACATGTTAACGAAGTCGTGGACTATCTCAGGTCTTGGCCCGAATGAGATCCAGAAACAGACAACCTTGGGGGGTCTTCTCGATCATTAATTTAAGGTCTCTAACAGTGTAGGCCGACGGGAGTGGCATTTTTATACGTCACTGCGTCTCAGATCCGTGAAAAAAAACTGAGGTGAACGACTTGACGATAACCATATCCATTATGGACATGATAGACTTCCGCCACTTAAAAGAGGGAATGTTATATGAATCAACAACTCGAGGGCTACTTTAGAAGTAGCCTCGAGTTCTAAATTCACCTGGTCCAGTTGTCTGGCTATTTTCGATGGCCGTGGCTGATCACTTAAGACTTGCATACTGAGAATGGCGTGAACGAACCTTTTGTTCAATGAGGAAGTGTGTGACATTTGTTGCTTTGGCAAAGGACCTGCTTTAGGACTATTACGTTTGCACATAGTACTTGACTGACCTAAGGGACACCAGCAGACCACTAACCTAACCTCAGTGCCTTATGGCTTTCCTTTTTGAAATGGAACTGAATCATTGGAAAACAAGTATGGTTGGAATCCGAGTTCAGTTGTTTTTGTTTATTCGCTGAAAAATGTCAGTATCTCTAGCTTCAATAACGTCTAATGCTATCTTTATACTCGTTTATTTGGGCGTGCACGCGCGCGCAGAGGCAAACACACACAAAAGAGAGAGAGAAAGAGAATGTGTTTGTTAATAACCAACCGAACGAAAATAATTTTTCTATTAAATTCAATTTACTGGTTCCAAGAAAAAAAAAAAAAAAAAAAAAAAAAAAAAAGAAAAAAAAAAAAAAAAAAAAAAAAAAAAAAAAAAGGGAACAGTCACCGAACTAACTTCATTAATGAATGTGACATCTTGAAGTCATCATTCATCACCGATTTTTGTCCTCACGAAGACGAGCGTCGCTAAATACGAGAGCGGCTGTTACCAGTCTAGAGGACAAACACTGAGCTTTTTGAGAAGCAATACTGAAAGTAGCTGCTGCAGAAACTTCGTCGTTTCTCTCCCCACTTCTTCTTCAGTTGGTGTCAGATCTGCGAGAGAAATCTGCCTTCCCAGCCCTTCTTCCGCGAGGCCACTTACAGGATAAACCTTTCCTTCCACGGGTAATGAATTGCTCCCCTTCTCAAGGGAAGACGAACAGAAATCCAGGATGTGAAAATACTCACGTCTCTTTTTCTCTCATTTACTGAGTTGGACTCTCACGGAAGATTGCACTATTATGTCTGTGCGTACGTCTGTATTTCTTCTTTACTGAGCTTTCCACTCTGATTGAAATTGACTTCCCAATCAATACCTGGAGTGGATTGGTTATTAGGGCTCTCTTAATGACTATAATTAATGAAGTCAGTGATTATCTCAGGCTTTCAGCCGGATAGGATTAGGATCTGGAATTTCTAAGATGCTAGAGGGTTATCGGTCCTCATATTTTGTTCCTTAAGATTTTCCATCAAAGGCCGGTCATATGTATGTAAGGGTGTGTGTGTGTGATATATACAGTGTACCCCCCGTATTCGCATTCTCTGGATTCGCGGAGGCACACATTCGCGGATTTCTCTCTGGAACAAATTCGTCTATTCACGGTATTTTTCTATGAGAAATATCCACAAATTCCTGTTTTTTTTTTTTTTTTTTTTTTCTTTTTTTTTTTTTTTTATCATAAAATGCACATTTTGTTATAAAAATCTTTTTTATAGGGTTCCAACTATTCTTGTATTCTAACTATTTCCGGAGGTCTGCCATGCATCCACCGCGAATACGGGGACCACTATATATATGTATTTATGGAGGGTTGGATTATGAGGCTAGCCCAACACCTACCTCCTCCCTATCACCTCCCCCTCAAAGTAAGAAAGGAATGCCTGCAAAGCCTCATAGATTTCTTGTTTCTTAGAAGCAATGAAATTTATGATTAGCTTTCTTTACTGATTTTTCTGTGCATTTTCCATCCTCGTAGCGAAATGCTGACTCTCCCTATGTCCCTGAGAGGGCCAGTGTCTTTATCTTTTATTTATGTACTGCATGAAGGTTTTATCTTAACGAAGGGGCTTTGTCGAAAAACCAAAACTACGTGGCAAGCAGACTACATACTGGAATGGCTCTAATATGTTGTCAGACAATTTTTCCATTTTATGTTTATTGATATTGATGTTCGCCTTTGCTTATCTCTTATCAAATGCTGTCATGCAAAATTAAACGAAGCAGTACGGTTTCCTAGTACATCTTATTTCAATTTTAGAAAAAAAATTTTCCGCTGAAACTTTTAAAGGACTGATAAACAGAACGATGAAAAATGCTTTTGTAATGCATTTTTCACAAGAGTCTTATTATTCACTACTTTTTTTTTATCATCTTTTTAGCAATAGAAAATCAGATGTCACCCGCAGCGGTTAAGGGTAACGGTATATATATATATATAGATATATATATATATATATATATATGATATATATATATATCTATATATATATATAAAACCCAAAAATCATCCTTATGTCGGCTTCAGATTAAAAACAAGCTCAGCAGTACCAACGAACCTGCTTTTTTTTTTATATTAACGGGATAATAATCTCATTTGATTTATTATCTTATCACAGGCGCTATCAAATTCGTCATATTAGTAACAGAGAGAGAGAGATATTGCTGCCATTTATTCTGTTATATGTATTCTCGCACGTGAATTATTTAAATGCTGAAATAACGCCTGCAAATAAATTCAATACCCTTCATAGTTTATTATGGTCTCCGCTTCTATTATGCCCCTTGGTGCTGCACTTTTAATTTGGCTCTGACGATTTTATGGGTACTGTATCATAAAGGCTCTTTCATATTGATAGTAATTTATTCATTCTGAACCATTTCATTTCGTTTTAACTAATATCATTTGCATTGTCGTAGCTACAGACTTCACTCTAATCGCCATACTTGGTTTAGCGGTTTAGTTTTTCCTAAGCTGAGTTGCATAAATAACAACAATGTTGTGAAATAAAAAAAAATAAATAAAAATGTTCAAGTGAAACTTTGGCACCTTCATGTTGCCTACTTAACCTCTTTCAAAAACTCGGTATGAATCTTGAGGCACACGTCAGCGTCAGGTCACATCGTCCCATAATGTCTCTGCAGCAATTAGAACTGTTATCATTTTGTCTTTTCAGCCATCGATGAGTATAAATTACATTTAGCAAAAGGCAATACCTGTCGTAAACACAGAGTGGAATGCTTTGTTACAAAAGTCAGAAACTTTCTTAAAACTAAAAATTGTATAAAAATGATAAACAAAACACGTTCGATTCTATTTTATTGAATAATGCATACGAGATAAGAAAAAAATATATTTGCTTAGTATTAGAATTAGTATATAATTAAAGAACATATAGAATGGTCCTCGTTGGACGAGTGGTTAACGTGCTCGCCTAACGATTCGGTAGTCGCAAGTTCGATTCCCTGCTCTGCCGACGTGGAATCAGATTAATGTATTTCTGGTGATTAGAAATTCATTTCTCGATATAATGTGGTTCGGATCCCACTATAAGCGTAGGTCCCGTTGTAAGGTAACCAATTGGTTCCTAGCCACGTTAAAATATCTAATCCTTCGGGGCAGCCCTAGGAGACCTGTTAAGCAGCTCAGTGGTCTGTTAAACAAAGAAATACTTCCTCGTAACATAAGATTTATAAAAAGTAAACCAAAATTAAAAAGAGTAAAAAATAAAAGCGAACGAAATCACGAATATTTATATATGTTTAGTATTAGTATGTTGTGATAAAGGAACATATAACATTTTCCTCATAAAAACATGAGATTTATAGAAAACAAAACGAAAAATAAAAGAAGTTAAAAAGCTGAAAATCGTCTAAAAAAAAGAACATTGCCAGTAATTGTATAAGGAAAGACCGACTCCAGATTTTCCTTAATGATGAAGCTGTCAAACGCAATCACATGATCCATCAATCAATTCCTGGTGTGTGACTCAAATTGCTTCTATTTAATTACTTTTGGATGAGTTGTTACTTATCAATTCTTATCGGGGGATATTACATAAAGGGACACCAACACAACAACAGGTTTTAATTTTGTTCATATTGATTTTGTCTTTTCTTTGCTCATTTGTTCAGATTGGAAGGAAGGTTATGTTAGCTTTTGTTTTCGTTGCTGTTAATAAAGATGTTGCTAAGAATAGTGCTAAGGAAATGAAATTAATGAGAGAAAACATTGATTTCGAATTAATATATATACTACATACATACATACACACACACACACACACACACACACACACACATATATTATATATATATATATATATATCATATATATATATATATATTATATAATATATGTTATTTCTCCATTTCTGGTATCAGCACAGGGTACGACACTACAATCTCATTCCTCCGGGTAAATTAGTGACTCGCGCTCTGCACCGAGTCAAGATAGTTATTTTCTGCAATGTAGTGCAGTATTTTAGAAGCGTATCATATATAATATATATATATATATATATATATATATATATATATATATATATATATATATATATATATATATCTAATTCTATGAACAGCAAGAATGCAACAATGATAATAAATTCCAAGAAAATAATGATAGTACTGCCAATAGGGTTAATGATAGTATAATTAACTTTAGTCAAATCAACAATTAATATATATATATATATATATATATATATATATATATATATATATATATTATATATATATAGATAACGTTAACAATATCACCAGTTACTAACTACAACAACATCAACAACAACAAAAATAACAATAGAAATACAGAGTCGTTCTCGTCTGCAGCATCCATTCATTCCGCACTCATCTCCCAATTTCACCCTCGAAATCCAGCGAGATAAGCTTTAGAACAGCAGAATATGAGAGAGATAGAGAGAGAGAGGGGGGTGTTTCTTTCTGCGCGCATTCATGGCGAATGCAGTCAGCGGATTAGAGTCAATTATTTTTCATAGCTTCCTCTCGCCTTCGTCAGCTAATCCGCGCATACGCGATAAGCGAAGATTCATTTCTCCCGTCGAGTCTGTTTTCTATTGTGGGAAGTGATACAGCTGCAGGATTTTCGAGGAGAAAATTGAAACATCCAAAGATCAAGAGAGCAAAGGAGAGCGGGTAGGGGTTGGGGGGAGGGAGTGTGGAAATGGCAGGGCTTTATTTTCGGTAAGGTTTAAAGATAATAACAGGGAATGACTGTGCATTTAAACGTTTCGGTTTGACATCATGTGGAGGAATGATCGTAAAGATTAAGTGTGAAGCTTTTTAGAGAGAGAGAGAGAGAGAGAGAGAGAGAGAATGTGTGTGTTCATATAAAATATCTGACATGCAAATCTCCACAAAAAAAAAATCCCCGACAATTTTAACATTTCCCCATTAAGATAATCCAAGAAATAAAAATGAAACAAACATGACATCAACTACATCAATCGAAAGTAACACATTTATTAAATGATAAGGACGGGAATATATTCCCTTATTACTGATCAAGGCGACTAAGCGATATTGGAAATTCTCTCTCTCTCTCTCTCTCTCTCTCTCTCTCTCTCTCTCTCTCTCTCTCTCTCTCTTGCACACACACGCGCGCACACAATCCACTGAATAAAGACAATATGTTTATTTTAGGAATATTACGAAAAGGTTTTACTTTAGGTATATACCATAATGCTTGGTTTTAGACACGCTTGCCAAGTGAATTTTCATTAATGCATTTTTCATTGTCATTATTTTGGTTTTATTATCACTGAACATCTTTTGAATAGAATGTCTCTCAAAAATAAACCTTCAAAGTCCAAGGGTATTCATAATCTCCTAAATATTAAGAATACTTTCTCCTTTAAATAGAGAAAAACACAGTCAGAAACCAGTGCCTTGTGCAAGCTTTCAAATGAACATGATCGTCTGCTGGAAGTTCACTGGTCAGTTCAAATGAAACGATCAGCTGCTGGAAGCTCATTGGTCAATTCAAAAAGAAAATGATCAGCTGCTGGAAGCTCATTGGTCAGTTCAAATGAAAACAATCAGCTGCTGGAAGCTCATTGGTCAAATCAAAGTGACACGATCGTCTGCTAGAAGCTCATTGGTCAGTTCAAATGAACACGATCGTCTGCTAGAAGCTCATTGGTCAGTTCAAATGAACACGATCGTCTGCTGGAAACTCATTGGTTAATTCAGATGAACACGAACGTCTGCTGGAAGCTCATGGTCAAATTCAAAGTACACGATCATCTGCCATAAGCTGATTTGTCAATTCAAATTCACATGATCGTCTGCTGGAAGCTCATTGGTCAATTCAAATTAAACAACTATCATTTGTTGCTGGAAGCTCATTGTCATTCCAATAAAACCACGATCCTCTACTGAAGCTCATTGGTCAATTTTTCAAATTTACAACACGATTGTCTCTGGAAGCTCATTGGTCAAATTCAAATTAACACGATCGTCTGCTGGAAGCTCATTGTCAACTCAATTAACAACGATTCGTTCCTGCTGGAAAGCTCATTGGTCAATACAAATTAACAATGATCGTCTGCTGGAAGCTCATTTGGCAGTTCAAATTTACACGATCGTCTGCTGAAGCTTCATGGTCAATTCAATTAAAATGATCGTCTGCTGGAAGCTCATTGGTCAATTCAAATTAACACGATCGTCTGCTGGAAACTCATTGGTCAATGCTTCTTTTATGACGCTTCCGTTGTTCGAATTCTCATTAACATGGAGATGTCCATTCAGATGTCATTCTAGGTAAACCCTCAGGGACTTCTCTCGGATTCGCCCTACATGAGGTATAGTGTCCCGGTAACCTGATTTTCATAAAGGTGCAAGCAGTGCATAATTATCACACAATTACTATATCAGTAAAATCTTCCCGATTCATTTTAAATCAAATTTAAGAACTCTGAATTGCTTTAAGCCATTTGTTCTGTATGGCAATTTTCATGGTACTATATGTAACAGCTTATTTCAGTTACTTTTGTAGTTTACTTGCAAATTACTGGGCTTACTGCTTAAAGGAAATTTGGGAACTTTTGAACTTGCTTATTACTTAAATGGTAAAATTGGGGACTAATTGCCTATTATAATAATAATATATAATATATATATATATCTATATATTTATATATATATATATATATATTAATATATACACACACATATATAAGGAGATAGATAGATAGAGAAAGAGAGAGAAATGCAGTCAGTCGTGGGCATATATTCTAGAGCGGGCAAATCGAATAAATCCTTTATATTGGAACTGGTCAGGGCTGCTTCTAAAACTCTTATATTTTTTTTTTTCCAGAGTTTTGTACTGGAACCCTTCCAGGAATATTATTCGCACGGTGGGGGTGGAAAGTCTCTCTCTCTTTTTTTACCTTTTTTCCCTTTCAAACATTTGGAACAGAAAGTTTTCCAATATAAAAGATCCTGGATTTGTGTTTAGCTTATTTGTTAATGGCTCTTTTTGCATACATATAGTTGGGTATTTGATTCATAGTTTGGTTCTGTTTAACTTGTTGGTTTAGCTTTAAATACTAGAAAAATAAATAAATCACCTTATTTCTGTTTATCCTTAGACTTATTTTACACTGAAAAAATAAAGTAATTTTTTTTTTCACTGGGATTTGCATTTCCCGACTGGTCAGTGCTGCCTTCAGGATTAAGGACTCAGGATTTAGAATTTATTTTCCATGGAGAGCTGTGACAGTCTGTATGTCATAAGGGCGTGGTTTAGATTGAATGGAAGTCGCAGAATATAATGCCTCTTCTGTAATTTCCTGCGAAGCTGAGTTTGAAGGGTTTAGTTTGTACCAAATAATTTAGAAGAAGCCCTAGAAACTAAATTTAATAGAGGTAGACCATATTAAAGGTTTTATAAGGATTTACATAAATGCCAACATATTTATATAAAGACACTAATATTTATACATACAAGACAAAGCTAATCCAGTCACTCTGCTTTCTAAAAATCCTTCTGTTGTGTTTGGTCCATTAAAGCTATTTGATATCATTGTCTGAATGGCTTTATATATAGACTACAAATTCCATAAGCATATTATTAATTGAGAGTATTCCATTCAAATGTCGGAGATGATTACAGCATCCATCGGTGAGTTAATCTGGTTTTAATGTCATTTGCATCTCGCTATTGTACCTGGCTAACACAAACACCAAAGACCATTAGCTTTTGGGGGGATTTGTTTCTGTAAAAGAAAAAAGAAATTGTAGGGGAGATTTTTTTTTAGCGGATATTTATTCTTTTAATTGTCGAACAGTCAGCGGAGGTTAGACGCAAATTTTGAAGATTTGTTTTTATTTTCTTGAGATTTTATTTTAATCATTTTGAGATTTAAGTCGTGGTATAAATATATATAAATACACATTTAGTCTTTGTTTTTAAGAACTCGTCCTCGATGTGAATACTCAGAGTAATAGATATGTTATTTAATAAATAGACGAATGAATAAATGAGTAAATAAAGTTGCTTTTGTTATTGTATACACGTCAAAACATTTAGAATATATACATGTATGTATGTATATATATGTATGTATATATATATATATATATATATATATATATATATATATATATATGTATATATATATATATATATATATATATATATATATATATATATATATATATATATATATATATATATCTGTGTGTGTGTGTGAGAGAGAGAGAGAG
>NC_061105.1:43306498-43313998 GCF_015104395.2 Macrobrachium nipponense | reverse complement strand
TCTCTTTTCATATTTATTGTGGTACTGTTTTTGGTAATTGTCTATAGGGGTGAAGCACGATATTGAATATGGTTGCTTGCAAGAAGTCTGCTACAGACGAGAGAGAGAGAGAGAGAGAGAGGAGAGAGAGAGAGAGAGAGAGAGAGAGGAGAGAGAGAGAGAGAGAGAGGTTTACAAGGAGCTACAACGATTAGGATGCCTCAATGGCTTGTTAGTCCATCCGAGGTCCGAGGAGACATCGTTTACTCACCCTATCTCTAGGAGCAGGTTTTACTGTTCGTTCACAGTGTCCTAATGATTTTGTTTAGCTTCCTTTTAAACTCTTCCACAATGTTGCTGTTTACATATTCTGGTGGCAGTTTATTCCACGTATCACATATTTTGTATGTGAAGAAGTTCCCGCTATGAGATGTGTTGTATCTCTTCAGTTCTAGTTTCCATCCATTATTTCTTGTCTGGTTTTCGTTCAACGTACATAGATGACTGTCTACTGTTCTTATGCCTTTTAGTATTTTGAATGTTTCTGTTAGTTGTCGTCGCAATCGTCGTGTTTCTAAGCCATACACGTTCAGGCTCTCTGGTCGTCTTCGGTAGCCTATTTGCCTGATGGATGGAATTAACTTTGTGGCTCTTGCTTGTACCCCTTCTAATTCATTTATGTCGTTTCTTAGTGTTGGTGATCAAAACTGTACTGCATATTCAAGATGAGAGAGAGAGAGAGAGAGAGAGAGAGAGAGAGAGAGAGAGAGAGAGAGAGAGAGATACTGTATACCGTTTCAATATAAATACAATTGTAATATGAATATTAAAAGTTCAGTTCAAAAAGTTTCCACAGGAAGCTTTTTCGTTCTTCCATTCAGGAGTCAAATTGAATTCTGTAATTCCAAAAATGCAAAAATATCTGTTATTCCGGTTACACTGATTAAATCCTGAATAATAAACAGTCAAATGTACCTTCAATTCACTATGGTGCTAAAAAGGGAGGTCAATTCTTTGAAATTATTTTTCATACCAAGATGATGCAAAGGCCACAATATGAAGCGAGAAACATATTTCAATTTTCACTTTTGGGTTTATTCGATTTCCTCTTGATTCACAAACAAACAAACAAACAAACGAAAATAAATAGAATAAAGGGGGAAAAAAGCCACAATAAACAACAATAAAAGCCGCATATTTGAAGTAGAAGTAAATGTTCAAGATTTTTGAAGTTTTCTAAGTCAAGGAAAAATTTGATGAAAATCGACGTAAGAATGGTGAAGTTTTTTTTTTTTTTTTTTTTTTTTTTTTTTTTTTTCTTTGCATTAATAGGATTCTTATGATCTGCTCTTCGATATGGCTTTATTTCTAAGACAGTATGGTTGTTCCGGAATACTGCAATCCGAAAATACTGCAAGGAATCCAGAGCTAAATACTCATTTATGTCAACATTCGCCGCTCCCTTATATTACTACTAATTCAATCAGTTTTAATTTACAGCCTTAATAATACTTGGTAATAATACCACATGAACCTTGTGATCTAAATGCATGGTTATTAAATACTTGAATTAAGCTAGCCAGGGAATGAGAATAGTGATAATAATACCAATACCCTCTCTCTCTCTCTCTCTCTCTCTCTCTCTCTCTCTCTCTCTCTCTCTCTCTCTCTCTCCTGTCGTATTACCTTGATTTGAAAGCTTGGGGAATAAACATTATTTTTATTTTATTTATCCGATTTCTCAATTATATTTATTTCGATTGGCACAATGTCCACTTTGGAATATTACCCGAATAAACAAAAATACCATTTTGATTTAATAATTAGAATAAGTATTATTTCCTGTAAAGCACAGATGATGATTCCGAAAGTGATAATGATAAAAAAAATTAACAACTTGATTTAGAAAAAGGTTTGGCAAGGATAGAGAATGAGAAACTATATTATTCGTACCTCATTCGAATGTTGCATTTTCGTCCAGAAACTGGTATATCAGTGAAAACACATTTTCTGTAGGCGAAAAACTCTTCATTTCCACAACTCGAGCAACACAATATGCATTGTAATTAAAGTGACAAAATCGAAGCCAAACTGAGCGAGTATGTCATCTTGAAACAAATCTTTACCTACACAGCTGCGCCACCAGTGGCGTTAATTGCATTAGCATAAGACGAGGTAGAATCAGCTCACGAGAAAACAGTACTGGAAAACGAACGTCTAAGTGAAAGAGAGACATTACCTCCGTATTTCCTTCCCTTTTCATTTAATGTTTATGCGCGTGACTTCATGACTTTATCAAGTACAGTTAACCAGTTTCGTCATTCAAATAGGTTTTTTGAGCCTCAGTGGCATGGTTGGTTTGGTCTTGGCCTGCCACTTCGGTGGCCGCGAGTTCGAGTCTCGGGCATTCCATTGAGGGGTCAGAGATTTATATTTCTGGTGATAGAAGTTCACTCTCGACGTGGTTCGGAAGTCACGTCAAACCGTTGGTCCCGTTGCTGAATAACTACTGGTTTCATGTAACGTAAAAACACCATACAAACAAACAAACAAAACAAATAGGCTTTGATACGGAAACCATAATCGGTTGTTTTTCCCCCTGGCAAGAACTGTCTCCAAAAATTCCGTTTAAAGGTACATTCATCCTCAAGGGACGAAAAGGACTCGCTCGGCCTCCTGACCAGATATAGCATGAAAAATGAATGCGCGAATGTTCTGCCGATTCAGAAATAACCTGAATGGTTTTTGCATTGCATCATGACAAAAACCAAGCAATGAGAAATGTCGACGATGATTCCCTCGTCGGCTTCTCCTGATTGAAGCGCTCCGAATTCATGACAGCTTCGTTTCGCCAAATGTCAAACGTCGAATGCCGTACTCTTCTCGTGCACTCCAGGTCGTGGAACGTTATTTTAGAATTCCAGACGTGATTCTGTGTGGCAGGATAGTTTGAGTAATTGTTTTGGGTTTCAGGTGGTAATTCTCGAGTCCTTTTTCCCTGAAAATTCTAGGATCGAGGAAGATTTGATTGAGCTTACTTGGAGGAAGGTCTTCTTCTTATTATTGTTTTTTTTTCTTCTTCTTCTTCTTCTTCTTCTTCTTCTTCTTTCTTCTTCTTCTTCTTCTTATTATTATTATTGTTATTATTATTATTATTATTATTATTTTGTAATAAACCCTCTTTTATGCAAATAATCTTTAACAGTATTAATATTGTAGAAACAAATCCACAGTTATGTAAATGTACATATATTTAAAATTTAAAACTTTAGGATAGCTTTCTGGAACCGAACAGATTCCCGAAAAGCTATCCTTAATGTTTTAAATTTAGATATATGTACAATTACATGACTGTGAATTTATTTCTCCATTTGAAGACTCGTATTACTATGAGGATTTTATTATTATTATTATTATTATTATTAGTTATTATTATTATTATTATTATTATTATTATTATTATTATTTATTATTATTACACTGTTCTTCTCGGAAAAGTGTGAGTAGTGTTTGTCTTCTGGAAATGTACCAGTTATATTAATCTTTGCTCTCTGACACCTTTCAGTATTACTGAAATTACTGAATTCTATTTGTACAATATCTTATAACTATGTCTCAATTATTAAGCGAAGGGACAGCAAAACATCTAGAAGTCAGCACAGCATTGGGTTTTTTAGTTTTTTGAAAACAAAGGCAAACATAACCACCACTAAATTTTATGTTATTCTGAAACTTATTTTCCCAAAAATATACTTCAGGATTATCCAAAATCCACGAATTCGTTAAAGAAATTTTCTTTTTCTTCTTTTTCAAGGAAGCAGTTCCTTAGTCTTCTGGAACCAATATGATCTGCAACCAAAGTTACTTATCTGGAAAAAGCGGGCAGGTCAAGAGAGAGAGATAGAGAGATAGATAGAGAGAGAGAGAGAGAGAGAGAGAGAGAGAGAGGTCTTGATAAGAAACGAACTTTAAAGCAAAACAGAAAAAGAAGAATACCTTAAGTCATCCATAGAGGAATAAAATGTAGATCTGTCTCCTCAAATACTAGGCAAAGGAAAATAAATATAACATTTCTCTAGTTATTGTTTATGGAAAATTCTACCTTTACTTCATTGAATCCGCACATCGTTGTGCATAGCCTGTAACGTTCAGTCGCCTGTCGATCGTAAAAGTAACTCCAGATCATGGACCAAAAAGGGAAAGAAATCCAAATATTTTTTCTTTGGGAAAAAAATTTCTTTTGGTTATATACTGGATCTAGTCCTTCAGACAGAGAGCCTCATTCAATTATGAGTTGGAATGACGCGTCGTTGGGTAAGGTTTCGCCTTTCCTTTCGCAGATGGAATAAAGGGAAGATTTATAACCGAATTTCATTCGGGGTCCTTGACTGCCTCCGATCTTGGAATCCAGCCATTGACTTTGGTTTCGGTTTCATTTTGGATCCCCAGGGTACTTTGGGCTAATGTTCTGATTTATGTGTCGTTTCCTGCAATAGATGAAAGAATGATTATTACATAATGTATATGTGATTATTATCCATATTTTATCTCATCTAACCCCTTTGTTTAAACTTATTAAGAACAACGTAAATGATTATGCGTATTATAGTTGTCAGATTGAAAAACTTTGGTCAACTACAATGGCAATTATTATTATAGAAAATAATAGACAGAACTTGCTGTACCTTGTAATGCTATAGTTAAGTTGAAGCTGCCTTCAAATGTCTCCTTAATATTCTCTATCAAATTGCTTTTGAACCAGAAGTTGACGGAAGAGGCAACGAAATATCCTAATATCCCGGATAGGGTGGTGCCGTCAGTTGCCGCCCTCATCCGGTGCACTGTAGGGTTCTTTGCAGCGTCCCTTAGGCCCCTGGCTGTAACCTCTTTCGTTCCTTTTACTGCACCTCCTTTCATATTCTCTTTCTTTCATTACTTTCCACTCTCTCCTAACAACAGATTCACAGTGGAACTGTAGCCTAAACTCTATAGAATTCACCTCGGCTAAAAATATCCTAATGTAGTCAGCACTAGTAGGAAAGGGTAAAACTTGAACATTTCCTCCACGTGAAAAATTAAGGAAAAAATGTAAATAATTCAGTTGTTAAAATGAAATAAAAGTTAGGCAAAAGAAGTTGATACAGAATTAAACTTGAAAGTATTATAAATAGTGTTTTCTTCGTTTAGTTCACGGCAATGATATTTTCAGCAAAAAGTCTTTGAATTTTAAAAGAAAAATCATTCAGCTAAGTAAACACAAAAGTATTTTTCTGTGTATGTGGTGATTATACTAAAATCATATTTTCTAACAATGATTACGAATGACATTTTCTTCGCATGTGTCCAGTATGGCATTTTCAGCAAGAACATTTCGACCTTTGACCTGACTGAGGCAATTAGCAACCGCAAATACTTCAAACGACTTCCACCCTCGCCAAAAGCAACATGAAAATTGCTATTTTCCACATCAGTGCTCTCTAATCGTCCGGCAATGATTCTAAACATTTATTTTTTTTAATGTTAGTCACATGACTAAAGCTTCTGCAACTCACGTTTATGACGGTGTTAATCCAAAGGAAAAACTAATTTTGGTTTTATTTTTCTTTGGTCTGAAGGTGATGCAATGAGGGGTTTTTCCTTTTCTCTCTCTCAGGGGGGAACTATCACATTTAATCAAAAGTGAAGAGGCGGAAACATATGAAGGTGGCTTCCTTCTGATATTCTTCAACAAACAGGTTAATTCGATATGGTCTGAAAGTCAGAGTGATATAATGTCAGCATCGGGGCGAGAGATGTATTTATTATAGGCTTAGAATTAAGGTCAGCTGTCATATCGAGTCGTAGACTGATTTCAGTTTTAACTTGACCGTATAACTGACTTTATCATGCAACTGACCTTGGAGTATATCTTCGCTTTTCATGACATTGAAAAGAATTATTCACGTGAACATGATATTGTCGGAGACTGTTACAAAGATAATTATTCATAATGTGAAGGAAAACGCTGCTTTCGAAAGCACACGAAATCCATGCTTGGGGGGCGGAGGTGGGGGGCCGGGGAGGCGCGGGTGAGGCTAGTGTCTTAATCGAGGCTGAAGAGACAACGTATTTTGTCAAACTTCGAAGTCCAGATTAAGTAAGTTTCCATCTCTTGAAGAATATGACACTCCATTTATACCATTTAAAGAAACTTCTTATGAAGACTTTGAAAATGAAAGGGGTCGAATAATTTACAAATAATTTGGGCTGGTTTCTTTGGTGGTGATAATGCTGAATTAAAATCGGTTAAGATATAACGTGTGATTAGTTATTGTTAAGTTGAACAAATCATGTTTTACAAGAATTCGTGTACAGTATTTTCTCATTTTCGTTACTAATTCAGGATGCACTTTTTCGTGCGGGAATTCTAGGAAGTTCCTACTCCCTGCTCAGTACTTATTAAGTCGTTTAACAAACAAATGATTACCCAAGTCAGCGATACAAGCTTGTTACCGCAAACAATCGGAAGAAAATAATGAGCATAAGAATAATTGCGAAGGTGTTCAACCAGTGAGTACAAAACCCCGTCTCATATTTCTCTATCTTCTCAAACAAAACCCCATGTTTAGGCCAAATACTATTAATGATGACAAACTGTACAGATCATAACGGGTTATCCAATTATTAATTTCCAGCAGATTAGCTGTTTCCAGGGAGAGCTCTATATTCCATTGAAAGAACTCTCTCTCTCTCTCTCTCTCTCTCTCTCTCTCTCTCTCTCTCTCTCTCTCTCTCTCTCAACGAATTTGCTGGAAGGGAAGCCACCCTCCGGCTGAGTTTTTCTTCTTTCTTTTTTCCCAGTAGGACTTTCAATGATGTTTGGGGACAAAGTTCTGAGAAACGACCTTTTATTCGGCTTTTCCTTTTGCCAAAGCAAATGCAAGAGAAGTCTATGTTTCCACGTTGGACGACACTATGTGGTATTCAAAACTGGGTCAGCACTTTTTGTTTAATTTGTATAAACTTTTTTTATTTTTAGTTGGTATTAACAGTACGTTGGCTTCGAGTGAAAATTTTCATTTTGTGCATACCTTGTGTGAATTAAGTCTCTCATTTATTCATGTGATTAATAATCATAGAAATATTCATTTTTACCTCTGAAAAAAAATATCACACTAAATCTAACATTTTCTCATTTAATACCCTTGTGCAAATTAGCTGCGGTTGTTCATGCGATTAGTAAGCAAAGAAATATCCTTAATTTTCAACAACAACCAATAGTATCCTACTAAATTGAATAGCAGTCTTCCCATGTACCTGTTTCTGTGATTGATTGCTTTTTGATTTTTAAAAGGAAGTCACTGACGTTAAAATAAATGTTTTTTTTTCAAATATGAGTTAACGAATTGACATAGAATCTAATTTAAATTGCAAGTTAATTGGGAAAATTTTTAAATTAGCTTTCATGTCTATTTCCAGTCCTTCTCTTTGGTCAGATATATTGTCCAAACACTGAATTAATATCAGTCCTACATAGGTTCA
>NC_061105.1:43291498-43301498 GCF_015104395.2 Macrobrachium nipponense | reverse complement strand
AAACAATTGTCAGAAGACGATGTGTTTGACCGAACCACCCTGTGGTAGGGGTGTAAGAGTACTATCACTGTAGGCCCTGCGTGTCGTAAAAGGCGACTAAAAGGACAGCTGCTGCCTTGCAGTCGTACTTTTATAGAAAATAGCTAGGCCCACTTCCAATAACTGTGGAAACTGCTGCCTTGCAGTCTTACTTTTGAGTCAAAGGCTAGGCCCTCAGCCAATAACTGTGGAAACTGTGGCCTTGCAGTCTTACTTTTGAGTCAAAGGCTAGGCCCACAGCCAATAACTGTGGAAACTGTGGCCTTGCATCCGTACTTTTGAGTCAAAGGCTAGGCCCACCGCCAATAACTGTGGAAATTGTGGCCTTGTAGGTGGGCTTTTTTGTTAAGGGCGAGGCCTACCGCCGATAACTGGAAACTGCTGCCTTGCAGGTGGACTTTTTATTCAAGGGCGAGCCCGCCGCCAATAACTGTGGTTGAAGACAGCAAGGGCATGCGGTCGTAAAAATAATAAACCATGCCTGATGTTGTAAGGAATAAAGCGCATCAGGCAACCGACCCATTAGTGTAGGGAAAACGGTGGGAAAGATGTGTTTGACTGAGCTAGGTGGATAAAAGGTATCAGAAATATCGACCCCCACATAGAAGTGGGAAAAGATGCTGAGAAAGAAGAAGAGCTTTTTATCGTAGTTACCACAAATACTCATTTATCACATTCTGAAACTAAGGCGACGATCAAAAAGTTATTTCTGCTAGAAACGTTTCCATTAAGATTATTTGCATTGGAAAAACGTGTTTTTCTTCAGCGCTGGTGTCATTGCAACTCTCGAGTGCGATGCCGAGGGACCGAGTCGCTTTCGACTCAGATGATGTAAAACAGAATCATTTTTCGTCCCCTGGTGGTTTCTCGGTCTCATTTCCTTTGTTCTCCTCGTCTTTTATTTCCAAAGTGAAGCTTCGCATTTTTCATCGCCAGAGTAAGAGAGAAATGGAGGTGGATAGTTATTTTTTTGTATTGCTCTTTCGTCTCCTGGTCTTTCTCTTATTTATCTACATCAGGAGAAGATGGAGGACGAGAAGAAGCTTTATTTATCATATAGTGTATTATCCCTCTTCTTGTAAACAGATAGAGAGAAAAATAATACTCTCCCTCTTATAAATGGAGAGGGAATATTAATGACAGTTGACATTTCATTCATGCCTTGATTCTCTCAACTTCGTCTTCTTTGTTTTCTGAAGAAGGAATCTGAGGACAACACTGACATGAAAAGGACGACAATCCTCTCCTTGAAGGAACACAGGATAAGGTCATAGAAAGAATGTTGGATGATGGAGAGAAACTTCATATCATCTCTTCTGATTAAACTTCCTATATTCCCGGGAGCAAACCATTCGCTCAGTTCACCTTTACGTTCAATCGAGCGAACGTCCGAAGTTTGCCTTTTGATAATGACCTCCTCGATAACATTGTATCTGGAAAGTTCCGCAGTTCGTCTATATCTTTCCCTGCTTCCATTCTGTTTACTTCTTCTTCTTCTGCTCCTTCTTCTTCTTAAGTACTTTGGAGAATGTAAGGTAAGCTGAGCGGAGATCTCTTGAATGCTGTCGTTGGTTTTCTCGGGCATTTTAGTATTGTTGAATTGCATTACATATTGCCATATGTAATGGAAGTAGCTTCTAGTTTCATCCATCTAAAATAACACTTTTAACGAAGTTTGTTTTATACTCTATAAAAAAAATGTCCTGTGATCTACTTCCAGTAGTAGTTAGGAGACATTTTCTTCTTTGATTGTGGGTTTATGAAAGAAAAGTGCTTTTAGATTCAGGGCAACTTTGAAAAGAAGTAATTTTTTTTTATATAGATATTTCATTCACTTCCAAAAGGATTTATATATTTTTTTTGTCTGCTCCGATAGATGGCGCCCGAAGTCTACAGCAGTTTCAGCCACTTCCTTTCTCCTTCTGATTCTCCTCAGAGCCTTTTTGTGACTTTCCCGAAGAGAGTATCAGGTGAGATTTACTTTCTCTTCTTTTTTGTTCCATTGTGGTTCAGGGAGAGCGCATTCGCTTTCCCCATCTACGAAAGGAGAAATCCTTTCTCCAAAGACGAGGATTTCCAGAGCCTTTTGAGAGCATCCAGGGATTCCGCATAAGCGAGTTTTGCCGGTCTCATTTCTTCATGTTTTAGGAAAGCATTGTATATTGCATCTCGGAATTGCGTATCATATTAATCTCATGTACATTCTTCATAAGAAGAACAATTCATGTGGTGTATTATGATTCAGCATTTATTCAGCAATTTGTGTAAGGAAGTAATGTCCCGATACACATTTCTGGTTAGTATATATTCGAATTTTAAATACAAGGTCAGATTTTTTTCGCCTAATGGTTCGATTTTGCTATTATAGTTTCAATCCTGTGCATTCAAACCAAGTGCAAGGTAATGATGTCCCAATAGCAACCAGAATTTATATTTAATTTTTGCAGTTAGCGGGCAGTCACATTCGTACCTTAAAAAAAAACAGAATATCCCCGTGCGCTAAAAACTTTCAGACCATTCAAAAATAAGAAATAAAAAATGCCCATCAGCAACTTGTCGAGCACCCATAATGCACTACGTCATTCTCTTCTATATTACACACTTCCTTTCCTTTCCTGGACTTAATGCCCTTTTCGTTCTAAGGCTTTTTCTACCTCATTCCACATTACGAAAAAGCGACGTTTTTCATCTCATGAAGAAAGACGAGGCAATAAACCCCACCTGTAGTCCTGGATAAAACAGATCCAAGCTTTCGGATGAATGACTCCTACATGAATCCCTGAGGCAGGAAACTTGAACAACATGAACTGCATTATACACCTAAAAAGAGTGGTCATCAGAAGCACGTTTAACTCCCTCACATACACTGCGCATGCTTTCGCTCCTAGCATGTTCAAACCCGCTAACAACTCGTGCATACAGCTAAACCATCTCTCTCTCTCTCTCTCTCTCTCTCTCTCTCTCTCTCTCTCTCTCTCTCTCTCTCCTCTGGAATTTCTCGTTAACGCCCGAGGCAGTAAAGACTCGTTTCCAGGAGGTATGCATTTCAAGGTTCAATTTCCATAATCTGTTTCGCTTATGATCGTGGTTCGTATCTATTCCTTACAGCTGTTTTCATCGCTCATTTTTTTTATTTCCTTTTGTTGTTGTCATATTTTATTATGCTTTTTGTTAAGGACTTGCAAACTTTTCCCTTAGTTGAATTTTCGTTTCCCTCGTCTGTTAATCGATGACAGTTCCAGTTCGTGTCATATCCAGTCTTTAATGACAGTTATTCCATCTTCAGCCGAATGAATTTCTTGTCACATTCAAGTTCATTTCTTGACTTCATTTACGTTGATTATAATTATTTGTCTTCTTCCATTGATATATATCTTCGTTTTCACCTTAACGATTAATATAACCAGAGTGAAATCTAAATTTTGCTGCTTAAGTGGTTCATGTGATAAAAAGAAATGAATATGTTTTATTGATGGGAGATAATCGTATTATACCAGGGTTGGGAAGTATATTTAGCTGACGAATGGAAAATGATATTTTTCGAAATATCAGGTAGAAATTAAAACAAACCAATGAAAGTAGGATAATGTCATCTACATATTTACAACCCCTTTTCCCGAATGTTGATCAGCAATGATGGAGGCATATTATTGGTAATAGATATTATCAAAATGTATTCTCGACATCGTTCATACTATTCGGAGTAGTAGCAGCATCGGAAGTAGCAGTAGTAATATTAGAAGCAGTAGTAGTCAAAATAACTGCACTGTTATCCCATAGCTTTTGAATCAAATTAATCTATTGTATGCTCTCTCTCTCTCTCTCTCTCTGCCTTTGCTTCCTGTCAACATATGATTAGGCAGTCAATTGATCATTCTTGAAGTTATAATGTATCAGCTGCCAACCTGACCGTCTCATCATATGTTTGAAACATGTGACAAAGATTAACACGAAGTCCACAAGGACAGACTCGACGCTAATTGCATTAACATGAACTCTCCTTTGCCAGACGAGACAGGGAATCTCATCCATTTTGAGACACAGAAGTGTAACAAGGCGTCTGAAGCTAACGAGATGGTTAATTGCTTCCATTTGCGGTAATTGTCATCACCCGTGTAACGTCATTGCCTCATTTGGTGAACTAAAGCAGACTCCCTCATTAGTAGGTATTTTTGCAAAGTTCTTGCTCATGGCTCTCTCTCTCTCTCTCTTCTCTCTCTCTCTCTCTCTCTCTCTATCTCTCCTCTCTCTCTTCCTAACACAATTACTTAAACCTATTAATTCAAAAATAGTGGTGATGAAAATCATTCAGTAAAGAATCTTCTCTCTTCTCTCCCTCTCTCTCTCAAATTCTTCTCTCTCTCCTCTCTCTCTCCTCTCTCTCTCATGCTTAGCACAGAATTAATACTTTCTCTCTCCTCTCTCTCCTCTCTCATTCTGTCCATCTCCTAATAGGACCTGTCATCTCTCTCGTCTCTCTCTCTCTCTCGTCTCTCTCGGTCTCCTAACCTCATAGACCTTAACTCTTAATTGGCCAAATTTATTGGCACTGGAATTTTGAAAATTCACTTCCAATCCTCTCCTCCTCTCTCTCTTCCTCGTCTTCTTCTCCCCGTCCCCTCATCTCCTCCATCCTCCCATAACCGCAATTATCCTTTAAAACTCTTTTAAATTTCCCGTACGTGGGGTTGCCATTTGCTTCCATTTCAAATAATGAAGTTCCTCTCACTCCTCTTCTCCTCCATCCTCCCTACCTTGCCTCTCTCCTCTCTCTCTCTATCTCTCTCTCTCTCTCTCTCCTCAGCACTGAAAAATACTTACTCTCTCTCTCTATCTTACTCTCTCTCTCTCTCTCCCTAACAAATTCTTCCTTTAACAAAATAGTTGGTGATGAAAAATCATTCAATAAAGAAATCTCTCTCTCTCTCTCTCTCTCTCTCTCTCTCTCTCTCTCTCTCTCAATCATGCTTAGCACTGGATTAAATCCTTCTCTTTTCTAATGAAGTGTGGCCGAGGATTAATTCACGGTACTTAAGTCAGAATTATTTATTGTATTGAGACTTCGTGCATAGTGGGATGTTACGAGTCACTTTGCACTTCATTCGTTGATTTTGGTGAGAGAGAGAGAGAGAGAGAGAGAGAGAAAGAGAGAGAATGAGTTCGCCTGAGAAACCCGTGCGAAGTTTATCAATACGTGTTAATTAATATAAGATTTTAAAAAGAAGATAAGGGACAATCAACATGGAAAATTGATGTTAAGGCTTGCAACTTCATTTAATTATTGGGACGGGGTAGGTAGGGGGGAAGATGTTGGTGGCGGAATGTGAACTCTAACTGGATGAAAATATTTTCAGCGAATTGCATCTGTCTTGTTTTAATGGCCATCTTGGATGACGAACGTCCTTACATGAAGGAGTAATGACGAAAAATCAAGCTCATGTTTTGAATCTCTTTTTTTATATAATAATAATAATAATAATAATAATAATAATAATAATAATAATAATAATAATAATAATAATAATAATAATAATAATAAAATATAGATATTTCAACGGCATTTAATTTATATAGAATCCTCTCAATTCTTTTATTATCTTTTTCTCATGAGAATGTAGCTGGTACATGCTGATGAGAAAAAGATAATAAGAAGAATTGAAAAGATTCTATGTAAATTCAATGCCATTGAAACAGCTATAATATTCAAAGTTACTGCCCTCAGAGAAGGCCTCCTTCCTAATATAATAATAATAATAATAATAATAATAATAATAATAATAATAATAATAAATAATAATAATAATAATAATATGATGATGATGATGATGATGATGATGATGATGATGATCCTTCTCATTGATGATTAAATTGTTGACTTGTCATTTAAAGTTTCTCAGAGCCTCCCTTTTCAAACTTTAGCAAGAGGCCATTTTCTTTTCTAATAAGATAAATCTTCAATCATTTGCAGATTTGATAACGTCAAGTACTTTTGTGATTTTTAAACTTATTCAAGAATAGTTTTCATGACAAGTCATATCCCAGGTTCTCAGTGAAGTTCTGTTACTCTCACTTACATCAGAGCAATTCCAGCTATCATGAATATCGGTATTCTCAACTTGTGGAAAGTCTTTGTACAAATCGGTAAACTGCAACATTTGCAAAACTTTTCCAGTCCTTAGTCTTGTTTCATTAACTTGATTTAGTCCTTATTCTCTGGGGCAGCATCTGTTCCCCTCAGCGCAAAATGAATTCATAAATCGAAACTAATTCCCTTTAGAAGTTCCCTCGAGTCTGATATTGCTTCCATGTAAATTCCTTCCAAGAAGAAGAAGAAGAAGAAGAAAGAATAATCTTGCTAAAGTTGAAGGTTTTCAAAGAAATGTCCTTCGTATTCAAACCAGAATCTTTTATTTAAGGTCAGCTATTAAATTAAATCTGCATTCGTAAGTAGTTCACCATACTGTTCCCTTAGCTTTGGGAGTTCTGTAACTTCTTTTCTTTTTATGTTTTTTTTTTCCCTAAATGTAAGATGCTGCTTTTGATGCTTAATTGTAAGATGATACTTTTGTTGCCTAAATTTAAGATGCTACTTTTGTGGTCTAAATCTGAGATGCTACTTTTGTTGCCTAAATAAAAGATGCTACTTTTGTCGACTTAATGAAAGACAGAAAATGCAAGAAATCAGAAACTGAAATAACATTTACAAAACCCTCGTATACAAAATGCCTATCAGATTGTTTTAGGGAAAGCGCTGAAATAATTCTAAATTGCGTAATCATAATCCTGTTCAGTAATTATATTGTGATACGCGGTGCCCGTAATGGATTTGATGACTAATGAGTTATTCGTATCTGAAATGACGTGATTGACAGACGTCTGATCATTCAACGAAACATGTTCGATTCCGCAATTCATGAATCAAGTCTGTCGTAACTTAATCACGAATTGAAGTTAGGACAATGAATATAATGGAGAATTCTGTATTCTTAATTGCCTGAACCTTTTTCATATTCTGTTGAACAACCTTTAAAGAATAGCTAAGAGGAACAGATATTGCATTCCTTACCTTATCATTGCAGTTACAATAACAGTAGACCTAAGTCGCTTTACTGCTCATTAGAAACATTCATAAACGACGAATATTTCACCAGTGACATTTTATTTTTACTAAAGTTTTCCCAGTAATTCCAACCTGACAATAAAATGAACTTCGATAGACAGTGTAAGTACCCTTCATAGATTTTAGTCCATAAGCAAAACCTGGTTATAATTTGCGTCAACTTCAACGTAATGTCAATCAATAAGAAAAATTATTCAGTATTCTTAACTTCCCTCTCGTTAGCCACATATGCTCTTTTGAATACCATCTCATACCTTAAACTAGAGTCTTGAAGACGGCGAGATAAGATAAGACTAAAGGTATGTTAACACAGCAGTAAAACATCATAAACGCACGTCGCCAACTTGTCGCATACTTATCACATACAAGTCAAATATACGTCAACGACTTATTGGTAGTTTCTGGCCAGTGCCCCACGTGATTATCCAGTATTTGCCAGAGGTTTGTCTTCCACTTAGGGTCGCTGACTTGTTTTCAACCTGTTTGTGATAAGTTGCTGTAGTGTGGTGAGAACTTTTAGTGCAGTATGGATGTACTGTGATGCTGTAGAAGGCTCAGATAAGATGACACTAGATGCACTTACTTGACTTTCTCTCCATATTATCATTATTATTATTACTTCAGTAGATGAAACCTATTCACATGGAACAAGCACATCAGGGCCGTTGACTTGAAATTCAAGCTTCCAAAGAATGTTGGCTTCAACCTCCCACTGATCATGAGACAGAGCAAGAGATTTTTCATCGGCCCGGGGAAGACGTGAACCCGTGACATCTGATCGGCATACCACGACACTAGCCGTCTTGAGTTACCTGTCAAGTGGGTATTAATGATTAGCGATATTTGTAGAATTATAGGTTATGGTGAAAAAATTGGCCATGAAAGGGAAATATGAATGAATCCCTTGATCTGAATTAAATCACTCGTAAGCAGAATTTACATGAACAGACCTTAACAAATCTTATTAAACTGAATTCTGTACTATCCTCCTCTCAAAATCAATTATATATATAATATATATATATATATATATATATATATATATTATATATATATATATATATAATATTGTATATATATATATATTTGTCTATATATATATACATCAAATATATGTTTATATATATACATATATATATATATAGTATATATATATATTATATATATATATATACATATATATATATATATATATATATATATTATATATTATATATATATAGTATATATATATATATATATATATATATATATATATATATATTATATATATATTTCGATTCTCGGGCATTCCTCTGAGGTGTGAGAGATGTGTATTTCTGGTGATAGAAGTCCACTCTCGACGTGGTTAGGAAGTCACGTAATGCCGTTGGTCACGTTGCTGAATAACCACTGGTTCCAAGCAACGTAAAAACCCCACTGGTTCCACTGGTTGCAACCCGGAGTTCCGGGTTACATCCTGCCTCCTAGGGAGTCCATCACTTTTCTTACTATGTGCGCCGTTTCTAGGATCACACTCTTCTGCATAAGTCCTGGAGCTACTTCTGCCTCTAGTTTTTTTTAGATTCTTTTTCAGGGATCTTGGGATCTTACCTAGTGTTCCTATGATTATGGGTACAATTTCCACTGGCATATCCCATATCCATCTTATTTCTATTTTCAGGTCTTGATACTTATCCATTTTTTCCCTTTCTCTCATCAATTCTGGTGTTTTTTGGTATTGCGACATCAATGAGTGATATTTTCTTCTTGATTTTGTCAATCAACGTCACGTTTGGTCTATTTGCACGTATCACCCTATCCGTTCTGATACCATAGTCCCAGAGGATATTTGCCTGATCGTTTTCTATCACTCCTTCAGATTGGTGTTCGTACCACTTATTACTGCAAGGTAGCTGGTGTTTCTTACACAGGCTCCAGTGGAGGGCTTTTGTTACTGAATCATGCCTCTTTTTGTACTGGTTCTGTGCAAGTGCCGGACATTCGCTTGCTATGTGGTTTATGGTTTCATTTTTCATATTGCACTTCCTACATATGTGAGAGATGTTATTTCCATCTATCGTTCTTTGGACATATCTGGTTCTTAGGGCCTGATCTAGTGCCGCTGTTATCATACCTTCAGTTTCCTTCTTGAGCTCTCCCCTCAGTAGCCATTGCCACGTGTCATCATCGCTGGCTAGTTCTTTAGTCTGTCTCATGTATTGTCCGTGCATTGGTTTGTTATGTCATTCCTCTGTTCTGCTTGTCTTTCTCCTGTCTCTGTATATTTCTGGGTCTTCGTCTACTTTTATCAGTCCTTCTTCCCATGCACTCTTGAGCCACTCGTTTTCACTGGTCTTCATATATTGCCCCATTGCTCTGTTCTCGATGTTGACGCAGTCTTCTATGCTTAGTAGTCCCCTGCCTCCTTCCTTTCGTGTTATGTATAGTCTGTCCGTATTTGCTCTTGGGTGTAGTGCTTTGCGTATTGTCATGTTTCCTCGTTTTCTGGTCGATGCTGCGGAGTTCTGCCTTCGTCCATTCCACTATTCCTGCACTGTATCTGATTACTGGCACTGCCCCTTTTATCATATTTCCGGCGTTGAGTTTTGACTTGAGTATCGCCTTGAGTCTCTGCATATATTCTTTCCTGATCGTGTCCTTCATCACTTGGTGTTTTATATCCCCTCCTTCCATTATTCCCAGGTATTTGTATCCCGTCTCATCTATGTGTTTGATGTTGCTCCCATCTGGTAGCTTTATCCCTTCAGTCCTTGTTACTTTGCCTTTTTGTATGTTGACTAAGGCGCATTTTTCTATTCCAAACTCCATCCTGATGTCCCCAGATACAATCCTTTCAGT
>NC_061105.1:43270386-43288498 GCF_015104395.2 Macrobrachium nipponense | reverse complement strand
GATGTGCTTATTCCATGTGAATGGTTTCATCTACTGAAGTAATAATAATAATGATAATATGGAGAGAAAGTCAAGTAAGTGCATCTAGTGTCATGTTATCTCAGCCTTCTACAGCATCACAGTACATCCATACTGCACTAAAAGTTCTCACCACACTACAGAAACTTATCACAAACAGGTTGAAAACAAGTCAGCGACCCTAAGTGGAAGACAAACCTCTGGCAAATACTGGATAATCACGTGGGGCACTGGCCAGAAACTACCAATAAGTCGTTGACGTATATTCGACTTGTATGTGATAAGTATGCTACAAGTTGGCGACGTGCGTTTATGATGTTTTACTGCTGTGTTAACATACCTTTAGTCTTATCTTATCTCGCCGTCTTCAAGACTCTAGTTTAAGGTATGAGATGGTATTCAAAAGAGCATATGTGGCTAACGAGAGGGAAGTTAAGAATACTGAATAATTTTTCTTATTGATTGACATTACGTTGAAGTTGACGCAAATTATAACCAGGTTTTGCTTATGGACTTTATAAAATCTATGAAGGGTACTTACACTGTCTATCGAAGTTCATTTTATTGTCAGGTTGGAATTACTGGGAAAACTTTAGTAAAAATAAAATATTCGTCGTTTATGAATGTTTCTAATGAGCAGTAAAGCGACTTAGGTCTACTGTTATTGTAACTGCAATGATAAGGTAAGGAATGCAATATCTGTTCCTCTTAGCTATTCTTTAAAGGTTGTTCAACAGAATATGAAAAAGGTTCAGGCAATTAAGAATATAGAATTCTCCATTATATTCATTGTCCTAACTTCAATTCGTGATTAAGTTACGACAGACTTGATTCATGAATTGTGGAATCGAACATGTTTCGTTGAATGATCAGACGTCTGTCAATCACGTCATTTCAGATACGAATAACTCATTAGTCATCAAATTCATTACGGGCACGGCGTATCACAATAAAATTACTGAACAGGATTATGATTACGCAATTTAGAATTATTTCAGCGTATTCCCTAAAACAATCTGATAGGCATTTTGTATACGAGGGTTTTGTAAATGTTATTTCAGTTTCTGATTTCTTGCATTTTCTGTCTTTCATTAAGTCGACAAAAGTAGCATCTTTTATTTAGACAACAAAAGTAGTGTCTTACATTTAGGCCACAAAAGTAGCATCTTGCATTTAGGCCACAAAAGTAGCATCTTACATTTAGACAACAGAAGCAGCCTCTTAAATTTAGGCAACAAAAGTAGCATCTCAGATTTAGACCACAAAAGTAGCATCTTAAATTTAGGCACCAAAAGTAGCATCTTACAATTAAGCATCAAAAGCAGCATCTTACATTTATGAAAAAAAAAACATAAAAAGAAAAGAAGAAGTTACAGAACTCCCAAAGCTAAGGGAACAGTATGGTGAACTACTTACGATTTCAGATTTAATTTAATAGCTGACTATAAATAAAAGATTCTGGTTTGAATACGAAGGACATTTCTTTGAAAACCTTCAACTTTAGCAAGATTATTCTTTCTTCTTCTACTTCTCCTTGGAAGGAATTTGCATGGAAGCAATATCAGACTCGAGGGAACTTCTAAAGGGAATTAGTTTCGATTTATGAATTCATTTTGCGCTGAGGGGAACAGATGCTGCCCCAGAGAATATGGACTAAATCAAGTTAATGAAACAAGACTCAGGACTGGAAAAGTTTTGCAAATGCTGCAGCTTACCGATTTGTACAAAGACTTTCCACAAGTTGAGAATACCAATATTCATGATAAAGGAAATTGCTCTGATGTAAGTGAGAGTAACAGAATTTCACCGAGAATCTGGGATATGACTTGTCATGAAAACTAATCTTGAATAAGTTTAAAAATCACAAAAGTACTTGACGTTATCAAATCTGCAAGTGATTGAAGGTTTATCTTATTAGAAAAGAAAATGGCCTCTTGCTAAAGTTTGAAAAGGGAGGCTCTGAGAAACTTTAAATGACAAGTCAACAATTTAATCATCAAAGAGCAGGATCATATTATTATTATTATTATTATTTTTATTATTATTATTATTATTATTTTATTTTTTTGCTCTATCACAGTCCTCCAATTCGACTGGGTGGTATTTATAGCGTGGGGTTTCGGGTTGCATCCTGCCTCCTTAGGAGTCCATCACTTTTCTTATTATGTGCGCCGTTTCTAGGATCACACTCTTCTGCATGAGTCCTGGAGCTACTTCAGCCTCTAGTTTTTCTAGATTCCTTTTCAGGGATCTTGGGATCGTGCCTAGTGCTCCTATGATTATGGGTACGATTTCCACTGGCATATCCCATATTCTTCTTATTTCTACTTTCATATCTTGATACTTATCCATTTTTTCCTCTCTTTCTCTTCAACTTCTGGTGTCCCATGGTATTGCGACATCAATGAGTGATACTTTCTTCTTGACTTTGTCAATCAACGTCACGTCTGGTCTATTTGCACGTATCACCCTATCCGTTCTGATACCATAGTCCCAGAGGATCTTTGCCTGATCGTTTTCTATCACTCCCTCTGGTTGGTGCTCGTACCACTTATTACTGCAAGGTAGCTGATGTTTCTTACACAGGCTCCAGTGGAGGCTTTTGCCACTGAATCATGCCTCTTTTTGTACTGGTTCTGTGCAAGTGCCGGGCATTCGCTTGCTATGTGGTTTATGGTTTCATTTTTCGTATTGCACTTCCTACATATGGGAAAGATGTTATTTCCGTCTATCGTTCTTTGAATATATCTGGCTTCTTAGGGCCTGATCTTGTGCCGCTGTTATCATTCCTTCAGTTTCCTTCTTTAGCTCTCCCCTCTGTAGCCATTGCCATGTGTCATCGCTGGCTAGTTCTTTAGTCTGTCTCATGTATTGTCCGTAAATTGGTTTGTTTTGCCAGTCCTCTGTTCTGTCTGTCATTCTCCTGTCTCTGTATATTTCTGGTCTTCGTACTACTTTTATTAGTCCTCTTCCCATGCACTCTTTAGCCAGTCGTCTTCACTGGTTTTCAGATATTGCCCCAGTGCTCTGTTTTCGATGTTGACGCAGTCCTCTATACTTAGTAGTCCTCTGCCTCCTTCCTTTCTTGTTATGTATAGTCTGTCCGTATTGCTCTTGGGTGTAGTGCTTTGTGTATTGTCATATGTTTCCTGGTTTTTCTGATCTATGCTGCGGAGTTCTGCCTTCGTCCATTCCACTATTCCTGCGCTGTATCTGATTACTGGCACTGCCCATGTGTTTATGGTTTTTATCATATTTTCCGGCGTTGAGTTTTGACTTAAGTATCGCCTTGAGTCTCTGCATATATTCTTCCCTGATCGTGTCCTTCATCTCTTGGTATTTTATATCCTCTCCTTCCACTATTCCCAGGTATTTGTATCCTGTCTCATCTATGTGTTTGATGTTGCTCCCATTTGGTAGCTTTATCCCTTCAGTTCTCGTTACTTTATTATTATTATTTATTATTATTATTATTATTATTATTATTATTATTATTATTATTATTATTATTATTATTTATTATTATTATTATTTAATTATTATTATTATTATTATTATTATATTATTATTATTATTATTATTATAATTATTATTATTATTATTATTATTATTATTATTCTTATTATTATTATTATTATTATTATTATTATTATTATTATATAAGGAAGGAGGCCTTCTTTGAGGCAGTAACTTTGAATATTATAGCTGTTTCAATGGCATTGAATTTACATAGAATCTTTTCAATTCTTCTTACTATCTTTTTCTCATCAGCATGTACCAGCTACATTCTCATGAGAAAAAGATAATAAAAGAATTGAGAGGATTCTATATAAATTAAATGTCGTTGAAATAGCTATGATATTATTATTATTATTATTATTTTTTTTTTTGCTCTATCACAGTCCTCCAATTCGACTGGGTGGTATTTATAGCGTGGGGTTTCGGGTTGCATCCTGCCTCCTTAGGAGTCCATCACTTCTTCTTACTATGTGTGTCCGTTTCTAGGATCACAGTCTTCTGCATGAGTCCTGGAGCTACTTCAGCCTCTAGTTTTTCTAGATTCCTTTTCAGGGATCTTGGGATCGTGCCTAGTGCTCCTATGATTATGGGTACGATTTTCCACTGGCATATCCCATATCCTTCTTATTTCTACTTTCAGATCTTGATACTTATCCATTTTTTCCCTCTCTTTTCTCTTCAACTCTGGTGTCCCATGGTATTGCGACATCAATGAGTGATACTTTCTTCTTGACTTTGTCAATCAACGTCACGTCTGGTCTGTTTGCACGTATCACCCTATCCGTTTCTGATACCATAGTCCCAGAGGATCTTTGCCTGATCGTTTTCTATCACTCCTCAGGTTGGTGCTCGTACCACTTATTACTGCAAGGTAGCTGATGTTTCTTACACAGGCTCCAGTGGAGGCTTTTGCCACTGAATCATGCCTCTTTTTGTACTGGTTCTGCAAGTGCCGAGCATTCGCTTGCTGCTATGTGGTTTATGGTCTCATTTTTCGTATTGCACTTCCTACCTATGGGAGAGATGTTATTTCCGTCTATCGTTCTTTGACATATCTGGTTTCTTAGGGCCTGATCTTGTGCCGCTGTTATCATTCCTTCAGTTTCCTTCTTTAGCTCTCCCCTGTGTAGCCATTGCCATGTGTCATCGCTGGCTAGTTTCTTTAGTCTGTCTCATGTATTGTCCGTGCATTGGTTTCTTGTGCCAGTCCTCTGTTCTGTCTGTCATTCTCCTGTCTCTGTATATTTCTGGGTCTTCGTCTACTTTTATTAGTCCTTCTTCCCATGCACTCTTGAGCCACTCGTCTTCACTGGTTTTCAGATATTGCCCCAGTGCTCTGTTTTCGATGTGACGCAGTCCTCTATACTCAGTAGTCCTCTCCCTCCTTCCTTTCGTGTTATGTATAGTCTGTCCGTATTTGCTCCTGGGTGTAGTGCTTTGTGCATTGTCATATGTTTCCTGGTTTTTCTGATCTATGCTGCGGAGTTCTGCCTTCGTCCATTTCCACTATTCCTGCGCTGTATCTGATTACTGGCACTGCCCATGTTTTTATGGCTTTTATCATATTTCCGGCGTTGAGTTTTGACTTTGAGTATCGCCTTGAATCTCTGCATATATTCTTTCCTGATCGTGTCCTTCATCTCTTGGTGTTTTATATCCCCACCCCTCCTTCCATTATTCCCAGGTATTTGTATCCCGTCTCATCTATGTGTTTGATGTTGCTCCCATTGGTAGCTTTATACCTTCAGTTTCTCGTTACTTTGCCTTTTTGTATGTTGACTAAGGCGCATTTTTCTATTCCAAACTCCACCCTGATGTCCCCCGATACAATCCTTACAGTCTGAATTAGGGTATCTATTTCCTTGATGCTCTTACCATACAGCTTGATGTCGTCCATGAACATCAGATGGTTTGATTCTGTTGCCTCTTTTCTTGAGTTGGTACCCGGCATCCATCTTCTGTAGTACTTTTGTCATGGGAATCATGGCTACTACGAAGAGTAGTGGGGACAGTGAGTCGCCCTGGAAGATCCCTCTCCTGATATTAACCTCTGCTAGTCTTATTCCAGAGCTTGTAAGTATTGTATTCCAGTTGCACATTGTATTTTTGAGGAAGCTGATGGTGTTTTCCTCTGCCCCATATATTTTCAGGCATTCTATTAGCCATGTGTGTGGTATCATGTCGAAGGCTTTCTTATAGTCTATCCATGCCATGCTTAGGTTGGTTTTCCTTCTCCTACTGTTCTTCATTACCATTTTGTCTATCAGGAGCTGGTCTTTTGTTGCCCCTACACTTCCTTCTGCAGCCTTCTTGCTGGTGGGGATGGTGTTTGTCTCCTCTAGGTAGTTGTATAGCCTTTCACTGATGATACCTGTTAGTAACGTCCACATTAGTTAGTAGGCAGGTGATAGGCCTGTAGTTACTGGCTATATTTCCCTTACTCTTGTCTTTTTGTACTAAGGATGTTCTTCCTGTGGTCATCCATTTGGGTGCATGGTGATTTGAGATACAATGCTGGAGTTGTTCTGCTATTCTCATTATTATTATTATTATTATTATTATTATTATTATTATTATTATTATTATTATTATTAATATTATATAAAAAAAGAGATTCCAAACATGAGCTAGATTTTTCGTCAATACTCCTTCATGTAAGGACGTTCGTCATCCAAGATTGCCATTAAAACAAGACAGATGCAATTCGTTGAAAATATTTTCATCCAGTTAGAGTTCACATTCCGCCACCATCCCCCCCCACCCCCACCACCTTCCCCCGCCCCAATAATTAAATGAAGGTGCAAACCTTAACATCAATTTTCTATGTTGATTGTCCCTTATCTTTTTAAAATCTCATATTAATTAACACGTATTGATAAAATTCGCACAGGCTCTCTCTCTCTCTCTCTCTCTCTCTCTCTCTCTCTCTCTCTCTCTCTCTCTCTCTCTCTCACCAAAATCAACGAATTACGTGCTCAATACAATAAATAATTCTGACTGAATTACCGTGAATTAATCCTCGGCCACACTTCATCAGAAAAGAGAAGGATTTAATTCAGTGCTAAGCATGATTGAGAGAGAGAGGGAGAGAGAGAAAGATTCTTTATTGAATGATTTTTCATCACCACTTTGTTCTTGGAATTAATATGTTTAAGTTCATTGTGTTAGAGAGAGAGAGAGAGAGAGAGAGAGAGAGAGAGAGAGAGAGAGAGAGAAGTATTTAATTCAGTGCTAAGCATGAATGAGAGAGAGAGAGAGAGAGAGAGAGAGAGAGAGAGAGAGAGAGAGAGAGAGAGAGAGAAGTATTTAATTCAGTGCTAAGCTTGACTGAGAGAGAGAGAGAGAGAGAGAGAGAGAGAGAGAGAGAGAGAGAGAGAGAGGGAGCATTTTGCAAAAATATCTACTAATGACGGAGTCGGCTTTAGTTCACCAAATGAGGCAATGACATCACACTGGGTGATGATAATGAACACACTTGGAAGCAATTAACCCTCTCGTTGGCTCCAGACGCTTTGTTACACTTCTGTGCCTCATAATGAATGCGATTCCCTCTCTCATCTGGCAAAGGAGAGTTCGTGTTAATGCAATTAGCGTCGATTTGTCCAAGTGGACTTTGTGTTCATCTTTGTCACATGTTGCAAACGTGTGATGGGACGGTCAGGTTGGCAGTTGATACATTATAACTTCACGAATGATCAAGTGACTACCTAATTATATGTTGACAGGAAGCAAAGGCAAAGAGAGAGAGATGTCTGAACGATGTCAAGAATACTTTTAAATTATATCTGTTACAAATAATATGCTTCGATCATTGTTAATAAACATTCGGGAAAAAGGGGTTGTAAATATTTAGGTGACATTATTCTACTTTCATTGGTTTGTTTTAATTTCTATCTGATATTTCGAAAAATATAACTTTCCATTCGTCAGCTAAATATACTTCCCAACCCTGGTATAATACATTATCTCCCATCAATAAAACATATTCATTTCTTTTTATCACATGAACCACTTAAACAGCCAAATTTAGATTTCACTCTGGTCATATTAATCGTTAAGGTGAAAACGAAGATATATAACAATAAAGGAAGAAGACAAATAATTATAATCAACGTAAATGAAGTCAAGAAATGAACTTGAATGTGACAAGAAATTCATTCGGCTGAAGATGGAATAACTGTCATTAAAGATTGGATATGACACGAACTGGAACTGTCACCGATTAACAGACGAGGAAAACGAAAATTCAACTAAAGGAAAAGATTGCAAGTCCTTAACAACAAGGATAATAAAATATGAAAATAACAAAAGGGAATATAAAAAATGAGAGGAGAAAACAGCAGTAAGGAATAGATACGACCACGATCATAAGCGAAACAGATTATGGAAATTGAACCTAGAAAATGCGTACCCCCTGGAAACGAGGCTTTTCTGCCTCGGGCGTTAACGAGAAATTCCAGAGGAGAGAGAGAGAGAGAGAGAGAGAGAGAGAGAGAGAGAGAGAGAGAGATGTTTTAGCTATGTGCACGAGTTGTTAGCGCAATATAAGAGGCCTAAGAACAGAAGTGGTGACAGATCTAAGGTATTTAGAAGCAAGAAGGTGAACGTGGTTGAAAGGACGGATCACGTTTTGAAATGGTTCTTTCGGTCATGCAGAGAAAAGGGAAGAAGCCAGAGAGGTGATGAAGAGCGTTATATTCGAAAATACTGAGAGGAAGGAAGAGACGAAGCCATATATGGCAGCTGGGTAGACAGGCGGCAAAGAGAGGTATCGGAAAGGTGAGTTTGAACATGCTGGGAGCGAAAGCGTGAGCAGTGTATGTAAGTGAGTTAAACGTGCTTCTGATGACCACTCTTTTTAGGTGCATGTGTCAGCTCATGTTGTTCACGTTTCCTGCCTAAGGGATTCATGTAGGAGTCATTCATCCGAGAGCCTGGATATGTTTTACCCAGGACTACAGGCTGGGTTTATTGCCTCGTCTTTCTTCATGAGATGAAAAACGTTGCTTTTTCGTATGTGAGATGAGGTAGATAAAGCCTTAGAACGAAAAGGGCATTTAAGTCCAGGAAAGGAAAGGTTATGTGTAATATAGAGGAGAATGACGTAGTGCATATGGGTGCTCGACAAGTTGCTGATGGGCCTTTTTATCTTTTTATTTAGGAATGGTCTGAAAGTTTTTAGCGCACGGAGGATACACTGATTTAAGGTACGAATGCGACTGTCTGCTAACTGCAAAAATTAAATATAAATTCTGGTTGGAATTGGGACATCATAACCTTACACTTGGCTTGAATGCACAGGATTGAAACTATAACAGCAAAATCGAACCATTAAGAAAAATCTGGCCTTGTATTTAAAATTCGAATATACACTAACCACAAACGTGTTTCGGGACATTACTTCCATGCAAAATATCGCTGAATAAATGCTGAATCAAAGTAAACCACATGAATTGTTCTTCTTATGAAGAATGTACATGAGATTAATATGATACGGAAATCAAAGATGCAATATACAATGCTTTCCTAAAACAAGACGAAAAGATACCGGCAAAACTCGCTTTTGCGGAATCACTGGATGCTTCCAAAAGGCTCTGGAAATCCTCGTCTTTGGAGAAAGGATTTCTCCTTTCGTAGATGGGGAAAGCGAATGCGCTCTCCCTGAACCACAATGGAACAAAAAAGAGGAGAAAGTAAATCTCACCTCATGCTCTCTTCGGGAAAGTCACCAAAAGGCTCTTTTGGGAAACAGAAGGAGAAAGGAAGTGGCGGAAACTGCTGTAGACTTCGGGCGCCATCTATCGGAGCAGACAAAAACACCGAAGGAAATTGATAAAAGTTTCTCAAAAAAAAAAAAAAAAAAAAAAAAAAAAAAAAAAAAAAAAAAAAAAAAAAAAAAAAAAATACTATATATATATATATATATATAATATATATATATAATATCTATATACTCGTATATCTCTATAATATATATATATATATATATATATATATATATATATATATATATATATATCTATATATCCTGGTTTTTTTGAAGTGAATAAAATATCTGAATAAAAAAATAACTTTTCAAAGTTGCTCCGAATCTAAAAGCACTTTTCTTTCATTAAACCAACAATCAAAGAAGAAAATGTCTCTTAACTACTATTGGAAGTAGATGACAGGACATTTTTTTATTTACAGAGTATAAAACAAACGTTGTGAAAAGTACTATTTTGGTAGATGGATAAACTAGAAGTTACTTCCATTACATATGGCAATAACTCAACAATATTAAAATGCCCGAGAAAACCAACTACAGCATTCAAGAAAACTCCGCTCAGCTGCCCTTACATTCTCCAAATTATTTAAGAAGAAGAAGAAGAAAAAAAAAGAAGAAGAAGAAGAAGAAGAAGAGTAAACAGAATGGAAGCAGGGAAAGACATACACGAACTGCGGAACTTTCCAGATACAATGTTATCGAGGAGGTCATTATCAAAAGGCAAACTTCGGACGTTCGCTCGATTGAACGTAAAGGTGAACTGAGCAAATGGTTTGCCCCCGGGAATATAGGAAGTTTAATCAGAAGAGATAATACGAAGTTTCTCTCCATCATCCAACATTCTTTCTATGATCTTATCCTGTGTTCCTTCAAGGAGAGAATTGTCGTCCTTTTCATGTCAGTCTTGTCCTCAGATTCCTTCTCCAGAAAAAAACGAAGACGATGTTGAGAGAATTAGGGCATTAATGAGATGTCAACTATCATTAATATTCCCTCTCCATTTATAAGAGGGAGAGTGTTGTTTTTCCTTCTATCTGTTTACAAGAAGAGGGATAATACACTATGAGATAAATAAAGCTTCTTCTCGTCGTCCATCTTCTCCTGATGTAGATAAATAAGAGGAAAACCAGGAGACGAAAGAGCAATACAAAAAATGATTCATTTACCTAATTCATCATCATCTCGCAATCCAGAGAAGAAAAATGAACTGAAGTCAAAATTACTATCCACTTCCATTTCTCCCTTACTCTGGCGATGAAAAATACGAAGCTACACTTTGGAAATAAAAGACGAGGAGAGCAAAGGAAATGAGACCGAGAAACCACCAGGGGACGAAAAATTATTCTGTTTTGCATCATCTGAGTCGAAAGCGACACGGTCCCTCGGCGTCGCACTCGAGAGTTGCAATGACACCAGCGATGAAGAAAAAATCGTTTTTCCAATGCAAATGATCTTAATAGAAACGTTTTTAGCGGAAACCAATTTTTGATCGTCGCCTTAGTTTCAGAATGTAATAAGTGAGTATTTGTAGTAACTACGATCAAAAGGTCTTCCTTCTCTTTTCCCACTTCTATGTGGAGGTCGATGTTTCTGACAGCTTACTTCCTCCACCTAGCTCAGTCAAACACATCTTTCCCACCGTTGCCCCTACACTAATGGGTCGGTTGCCTGATGCGCCTTATTCCTGACAACATCAGGCATGGTTTATTATTTTTACGACCGCATGCCCTTGCTGTCATCAACCACAGTTATTGGCGGTGGGCCTAGCCTTTGACTAAAAAGTCCACCTGCAAGGCAGCAGTTTCCACATTTATTGGCAGTGGGCCTATATCTTTTACTAAACAGCAAGACTGCAAGACCACAGTTTCCACAGTTATTGGCTGTGGGCCTAGCCTTTGACTCAAAAGTAAGACTGCAAGGCAGCAGTTTCCACAGTTATTGGCGGTGGGCCTAGCCTTTGACTAAAAAGTCCTCCTGCAAGGCAGCAGTTTCCACATTTATTGGCAGTGGGCTTATATCTTTTACTAAACAGCAAGACTGCAGGACCACAGTTTCCACAGTTATTGGCTGTGGGCCTAGCCTTTGACTCAAAAGTAAGACTGCAAGGCAGCAGTTTCCAAGTTATTGGCGGTGGGCCTAGCCTTTGACTAGTCCACCTGCAAGGCAGCAGTTTCCACAGTTATTGGCGGTGGGCCTAGCCTTTTACTAAAAAGTAAGACTGCAATGCAGCAGTTTCTACAGTTATTAGCGGTGGGCCTAGCTGTTTTCTACAAAAGTAAGACTGCAAGGCAGCAGCTGTCCTTTTAGTCGCCTTTTACGACACGCAGGACCTACAATGACAGTACTCTTACACCCCTACCACAGGGTGGTTCGGTCAAACACATAGTCTTCTGACAATTGTTTAATCTTATTTACTTTGCCGCTAAAAACAAATTTCTTTAGTAATATAAAGGTACTTGTGTGAGACTTCTGCCATGGCCCCCTGTAGTCCTTGCAGTACTTACGGATTGCAATATTCCGAAATATCCATGCTGTCTTAGAAATAAAGCCATATCGAAGAGCAGATCCCAAAAATTCTATTAATGTAAAGAAATACAAATAAATGCACCATTCCTACGTCGAGTTGTCATTAAATCTTTCCTTGATTGAAAACTTCGAAAATATTGAACATTTTAGGGGGTCATGCTTCTGCTCGCTCTCTTGCCTTCCCCGGGCCACCTTGTCACCCATTGCCTCTCATACGAGACCCTTCAGATATGTGGACCTTTTTTCTAAGCACGTATGTTTGGAATGAAGATATTAGCACCATAGCCAGGGTAGTGTTACATGGCTTGTGTACGTGTAAGTGCATGTGTTCGTCACGTCTCAAAACAGATTCTAATATCGTGGCGATGTTATTGTGGTTCTCCAGATAACAATGGTGTGGAAATATTTCAAACTGAAGTGTATATCATCTACGTTTGTTAAGTCTAGTAATACTTCCTTTCTAATAATATATAATTATACTTAATTCTATACCATGGGAAAATATGTTTGTAATGTAAGCTAAGAAACTATTTAAAGTTTCTTTACCAAGTATATTATTTATTCCTTATAAATTCAAAGAAAGAAAATTCATTGCAAAATTAAAGAAACCTGTAATGGCTGGTTCTATACACGTCTACGAAAACCAGGAAGACATTTGACAGCTTCTACAAACGGCAATGGGTCACAAAAACATCGACAACCAATCGCATACATTTCACAAACAGGTTGAAAACAAGCCAAAGGCTGTCAGTAGAGAACGAATCTGTGGCCAATGTTAACCATACGAAGCAGCAGACAGGACTACCAGGAAGTCGCTAACATGTATTCAACCTGTTGTCGATGTGTGAGCGATAATTTGTAACCGTGTTTGTGACATGTACTGTAGTACTGTAATGTGAACGCACCTTCATGGGTACAGTTCTTTAAGAGAGGGATGTGAAGCGAAAATTAGTTTACTTTCAATTAAACTTTATGATGAATACATATAATTAAAATGAATATGAGATAATCCAAGAACATATTTAATAAGATTAAATAAAATTCCCTGCCAAATTAAGGACAGTCTTCAATGTAAGGTTCTAGGTCTGCTTATGAAAACTAGGATACTGGACGGTATTTCACCGGATCTTTGTTGTGGGCGTCATGGAAGTAGACGGAACTTTCACCAGGGAAAGTGATGATGCTTTCTCCGAGATGAATGAAACCCCATTGAGAGAGGATCCCATTTGCTTTCAACAATAGCCGACGTGGAGGGCTTGTGAGAGATCCATTCACACGTGGAAACCATGTGTTACATAACCTTTCTTCTTCTATTTATACATATTCATAAATATGTATATATGTGTATACCACCATAGTGCAAAGGTAGAGTACTGAACTCACATCTCACATCTGCAAGGTCAGTGGTTCAAGCCCTGCAATTATTCTAATTTTTCTCTATCTCCTTAGCCCATCAGTACAACATTTACTGGTAGGGCGTGTTCAGATCGCAAACGAATGGCAAGTGTTCGCATCCCGAACCGGACAAGGAAAAAAATATAAAGGTATAATCCATCTATTTATCTCTCTATTTATCTACTATCTATAAATATATCTATAAAGTGGCTCAATACAGTTGTAATTCCACTCCATTCTGACACGTATCAATAATTATTTGTTTCAATGAGTTTTAGCAACCACTGTAGGCACTAACAAAAGCACATCGTTAACTAAAAGTTGAAGTGCTTTGAATATTGATTGAATTTGGTTTCAGCTGGCTCGTATCTTACAATGACGGGCTTTATGTCGGTCCTTCCGTCTGTCATTCAATCACGGCCAAACGGCTGGTCCAATGGGCATGAAACTAGGCAGGGTTTTATAGTGGGAACCCCCAAGATGGTTTTTAATGGGGTTTGAGCCTACCTCCCCCGATCACACCCACCTAATGGGTAAAACACTAGCCTGCACGGCAACCGTCGAAGCGACTCCTGGCGTTAAAACGGACAAACTTACTATAATGGCCGTTATGTTTGCTAGTCTGTACAATAGTGACTTTAGATTCTTTTCTGCTGGGAAATGCTTCACCTTCATCAAAGCTTTTCCTTTGATGGAAATTGTATAGAGGATTTTCCCTTTGGGTAAATTCGTTACTGAGATTAAAAGGTTTTCTGAAGAAACCTTTTAGGAAGATACCGGAGAAGGCTGATGGATATAGGTTTATTTTTTTGAGCAGTGCTATTGGAGAGAGAGAGAGAGAGAGAGAGAGAGAGAGAGAGAGAGAGAGAGAGAGAGAGAGAGAATTATTATTCAGTAGCCACCTCCTTCCAAAATAACAAACGAAATCCCTTTGCGAAAGACTGGCAGATAACCTCGGCGGAAAGATTTACGAAGACTCGACGCCTTGCATATTCTTTTCGGAAAAGTTTACATATCGAAGAAATATAACTTTGGGAACAGCAGGTTTCTCTTCTTATCTTTTTTCACTCGATTTTAATGTGCACTACTTACGGAAAACTTAATAAGAATAGCTGGTAGATGGTTGACATAAGTCAATTTATCAATCAGTATATTTGTTAACGAATATGTACGTATTGAGCCCTACAGATGGACAAATAAGGACAGATAGTGCGGGAGTTCACAGAGATTTGTATTACATCTCGAGTACAAAAGGTTTGACAGCTGAAGTCATCAGCTAGTGTCATAGGGACCTCCGAATGGTCATTCTTAAGTTATGCCGTTGGTGCATTGAGTAGGGGGCGCTGCTTGAACTGCCCCCCGAAACAGGTTTCAATTACATTTTGGAGTACATCAATGAAACCTGTGATAAATGTTTCGTTTTGGCACTGTGATTACAGATGTGACATTCTTAAATGGCGCAATTGGTGCAAAACGCATTTAAGAAGGGCCTAAAGGGGGCGCTACTGTCACTTTTAAATCACAATTTGAGTACATCAATGAAACTTTGTGGAAATATACCTTAAAGCTTCCTGATGAAGGATCAGTAATTCTTAAGTCTCAAATTTGGTGCAAAACCCCTTTAAGAACGACTTAAAGAAGGCGCTATTTTTTGCACATATAAAACACGTCTTACGTACATTAATGAAACTGTAGGAATGTCCTTTAGACTTTCGTGATAAAGGATCAGCAGTTCTTAAGTGTCGTAGTTGGTGCAAAAACCATTTAAGAACCGCCTAAAGAGAGTGTTATTATTGGCACAAAAGGCCTATATTCACTTTCTTTAGGGCTATATACTCACTCATGTCATCTCTTCCACATGTGCCACACCACTATTGTGAGCTCTTCTGTTTATCTTATCAACTCTGTTGTTTCACTGAATATATAAGCGATACAGTTTTAGAATGACAGTACTAATTTTACCTTTTCTTTTCAGGTGCTCGTGATCATGATACTAGTATAGTGGCAACTTTGCTTTGTAGGGAAGTTAGCCAGTTAAGAAGGGTCTAAACTGATAAGTTTATAATATTTCCTTGGGCAGAGTAATGGAACGCAAATTTGGTAATATTTTGCAATTAAGTTTAAATTTCGATAAACTACTATTATATTGAGATCTTTTATGAGATTATGGTGTTATTTCAAAACATAGGGGTTTGAGATCTTTTTTCAGATGTCTCCAAACTGTGAGCCGAGTTCTATACATTGCTGGATAATTACGCGAAATGAAATTAAAATGTCTTTCTTGGGCTGTTCATTTTCACATGAAAATTAGTTGTTGATGTAGCTATATAGAACGTGTTCTAGCTTAGAAGACAGCCCTTTTTATTTCAGATATTATGGAGTCATCTGATCCTGCCAACAACGCTGTTCCTGGTTCCAGGCGTGACAGGCATTGTATTCTCCATGCTGGGAAGCCCTCGGAGAAGAAACAACGTTGTGATGCTTTATCCTTCCACGAGAAGAACTGGCGTATGTGAAAGCCCCAGCTGAGAAGAGGCGTGCAAAACCCCAATTTCAGAAATCCGTTTATTATGTCTTGGTTGTCAGCTTGCCCGAGAGCCCAGATGCGAATGATGGTTATCATGTATCCTGCTACCAGAACTTCACAGCCGTTACATCCACAACATCACCTCCTGGAATAGACCATCTGACGCTGGTCACAGGAATGTGGTGCATTTAGGCTCCAATGCAAGGGTAGATGACGATGCTGAACCTTCATCATCTGGAATTCTTCCTGTCGCTTGTCACTTCTGTAATCAAAAGAGGTAGAAAAAAGGCGGGGATATTTAATTCTTAGGATCGTGTGAAACATTATAAGCAGGACAGAGGATTCAAGAGGCTGCTGAACTACCTCAGGATACAGCTGTCCTTTCGACAGTCGTTGGTGTAGACCTGGTGGCAAAAGAAGCTAAGTATCATCATTCATGCAAGAGCTCATTCTTGCTTGCAGCCAATAGAACTTCTAGTACTGAACAGAAAAAAGATGACACTCCACAGAAAAAGACAATAATTTATGTTAGAAATGTCAATGAATAAGTCGAGACGTTTGTAATTGCTGACAAACGTGCAGAGCTGTTGACATATGTGTATGACCGTTATTTGGAGTTTTGTTCATCTGCTGATGAGTCTACTATGCCCAGGCACCTAACAAATAAGTTTGAGTCCAAAATCAAGGTCCAGAGTCCGGTAGGTAAGAAATTAGGTGGTATTCTTTACAATGCTGTAATCGCTGATGATTCCGTACGTGTGGCTTATGACTACACAGAGTCCGAGGAACGACTCCTCAATCAAGCAGCTGTTAAATGCTACAAAAAAGACGTACCAGATAATCCAACACTGAATGATATCAGAGACGGGCACACAATTGCACCCCAGCCAGTGATGAACTTCTTCAAAGTTCTGTACATAGGCAACATATCTGACCAATGTGGAAAACAAATTAAACGTATTGATTCCATAAGTCAGGAAATGTTGTTTGTTGTCCAAAGAGGCCGTGCAAAACCAGTAAAACATGTAACTCTAGGTAAGGCTATGAGATCTATCACATGTAGCAGGAAGCTTGTTGAAATTCTGAATAGGTTGGGGCATTGTCTCAACTATTCACGCTTGGAGGAACTCGAAACTTCAGCTGCTGAAGCCATCCAAGAGAGGAAAGAAGCTTGCCCTGAGGACACTTTGGCAGGAGCTCCAATGGGACTCGCATTTGACAACTTCGATGAGATGACACAGACGCTCTCTGGGAGAAATACACTGCATGACACAATGGGAATTCTGTATCAAAATTTGCCAGGAGATCGTACCAACAGTTAACAGAGTAATGTAACACCAACACCAGTTAGAAAGGCAACATTAAGAGCAAAGAAAGCTGTCAAGAAGAGGTCTCTCACTGTTGCAGACACATCTCTTGCCCCCTATTATGGTGTCCCCAAAATAGCTACCTTTACCTATAAGAACACATCCATTTTTACCCTACCTGATGCTGCAATCACTGCAAGATATCTGGACCTCGTGTGGATGATGAGCCACGCCTTTGAGACTGGTGTGCTTCCCATGTGGGTTGGCTTCAATGCCATCTTCTACAAGGATCAGCTACCAAAACAGGAAGTGAGATACATGCCAAACCTTAATGAGCCCATCACCAGCTTATCGGTAGTGCGACAAACCCTTTGAACAACCCAGAACTGTGCTGAAGAATGCAACCATGAGTATGGAATGGTTACATATGACCTTGCCGCAGCAAGATCAGCCATCCAAATCCAGGCTACAGAATCTCCAACATTTGACAATGTTTTCATCATGATGGGTGCTTTCCATATAGAGATGGACATTTTCCAAGGCCCTTGGAAAACTCATAGCAGAATCAGGAGCACCAAACATGCATATACTAATTAATATGAGTATGTCTATCAGAAGGCAGTTTTGGTTTCAAAGAGCATAATCTCTTGCAAATAGACATGTTTAGTGCCGGCCGGTCATCCCTTGTAGCTTGCTATTATTAGATAGCATCTTTTACAAACAATATCTACTACTATTACTACCAATTGTACAAGATGTGAAACATTAATTTTAAAAACTAAATAATTCATGAGTTAGATACGTTAGTATATGATAGTATTTATATATCCGAGTAAATACCATAAATGAATATCAAATTGTAACATATTGACACTATTATATTTCACTCTTCACCAATGCAACCTTTTCTTGGTATGAATAATACTTAATTATGTGAATTGAGTGCCTTTGTTCTTCTATATACAGTTACAAAAATAAAATTTATTTATTTTAATTTTCTGCCGTGTGACTATATAGCACTCTCTTTAGGCGGATTCTTATAAATGTGCAAAA
>NC_061105.1:43256307-43269886 GCF_015104395.2 Macrobrachium nipponense | reverse complement strand
GAGCGGAGAAAACAGCTGTAAGGAATAGATACGAACCACGATCATAAGCGAAACAGATTATGGAAATTGAACCTTGAAATCCATACCTCCTGGAAACGAGTCTTTACTGCCTCGGGCGTTAACGAGAAATTCCAGAGGAGAGAGAGAGAGAGAGAGAGAGAGAGAGAGAGAGAGAGAGAGAGAGACAGAGATGGTTTAGCTGTATGCACGAGTTGTTAGCGCAATATTAGAGGCCTAAGAACAGAAGTGGTGAGAGATCGAAGGTATTCAGAAGCAAGAAGGTGAACGTGGTTGAAAGGACGGATCACGTTTTGAAATGATTCGTTCGGTCAAGCAGAGAAAAGGGAAGAAGCCAGAGAGGTGATGAAGAGCGTTATATTCGAAAATACTGAGAGGAAGGAAGAGAGGAAGACCATAATATAGCCGCTGGGTAGATAGGCGGGAGAGAGATGTATCGCAAAGGTGGGTTTGAACATGCTGGGAGCGAAAGCGTGCGCAGTGTATGTAAGGGAGTTAAACGTGCTTCTGATGACCACTCTTTTTAGGTGTATGTTGCAGTTCATGTTGTTCAAGTCTCCTGCCTAAGGGATTCATGTAGGAGTCATTCATCCGAGAGCTTGGATCTGTTTTATCCAGGACTACAGGCTGGGTTTATTGCCTCGTCTTTCTTCATGGGATGAAAAACGTCGCTTTTTCGTATGTGAAAGGAAAGGTTGTCTGTAATATAGTAGAGGAGGATGACGTAGTGCATTATGGGTACTCGACAAGTTGCTGATGGGCCTTTTTCATTCTTTATTTAGGAATGGTCTGAAAGTTTTTAGCGCACGGAGATATTCTGGTTTAAGGTAGGAATGTGACTGCCCGCTAACTGCAAAAATTAAATATCAATTCTGGTTGCTATTGGGACATCATTACATTGTACTTGGTTTGAATGCACAGGATTGAAACTATAATAGCAAAATCGAACAATTAAGCGAAAAAAATCTGACCTTGTATTTAAAATTCGAATATATACTAACTAGAAATGTGTATCGGGACATTACTTCCTTGCAAAAATTGCTGAATAAATGCTGAATCAAAGTACACCACATGAATTGTTCTTCTTATGAAGAATGTACATGAGATTAATATGATACGCAATTCCGAGATGCAATATACAATGAATTCCTAAAACATGAAGAAAAGAGACCGGCAAAACTCGCTTATGCGGAATCCCTGGATGCTCTCATAAGGCTCTGGAAATCTTCGTCTTCGGAGAAAGGATTTCTCCTTTCGTAGATGGGGAAAGCGAATGCGCTCTCCCTGAATCACAATGGAACTAAAAAGAGGAGAAAGTAAATCTAACCTAATGCTCTCTTCGGGAAAGTCAGCAAAATGCTCTTTTGGGAAACAGAAGGAGAAAGGAAGTGGCTGAAACTGCCCACTGGAGATGCTGTAGACCTCGGGCGCCATTTATCGGAGCAGACAAAAACACTGAAGGAAGGTGATAAAAGTTTCTCAAATAAAAAGAAAAAAAAAAAAAAAAGAAAAGAAAAAAAAAAATATATATATATATATATATATATATATATATATATATATATATATATATATATATATATATATATATATATTATATATATATAAATCCTTTTGGAAGTGAATGTAATATTTGGATAAAGAAAATAACTTATTCCCAAAGTTGCCCTGAATCTAAAAGCACTTTTTCATAAGCCAGCAATCACAGAAGAAAATGTCTCGTAACCACTATTGGAAGTAGATCACAGGACATTTTTTTTTTATTTACAGAGTATAAAACAAACTTCGTGAAAAGTATTATTTTAGATGGATAAACTGGAAGCTACTTCCATTACACATGGCAATAACTCAACAATATTAAAATGGCTGAGAAAACAAACGACAGAATTCAAGAAATCTCTGCTCAGCTGCACTTATATTCTCCAAAGTACTTAAGAAGAAGAAGAAGAGTAAACAGAATGGAAGCAGGGAAAGACATACACAAATTGCGGAACTTTTCAGATACAATGTTATCGAGCAGGACAATATCAAAAGGCAAACTTCGGACGTTCGCTCGATTGAACGTAAAGGTGAACTGAGCAAATGGTTTGCTCCCGGGAATATAGGAAGTTTAATCGGAAGAGATAATATGAAGTTTCTCTCCATCATCCAACATTCTTTCTATGATCTTATCCTGTGCTCCTTCAAGGAGAGGATTGTCGTCCTTTTCATGTCAGTGTTGTCCTCAGATTCCTTCTTCAGAAAACAACGAAAACGAAGTTGAGAGAATCAGGGCATTAATGAGATGTCAACTATCATTAATATTCCCTCTCCATTTATAAGAGGGAGAGTATTATTTTTTCCCTCTATCTGTTTACAATAAGAGGGATAATACACTATAAGATAAATAAAGCTTCTCGTCCTCCATCTTCTCCTGATGTATATAAATAAGAGGAAAACCAGGAGACGAAAGAGCAATACAAAAAATGATTCATTTACCTTATTCATCATCATCTCGCAATCCAGAGAAGAAAAATGAACCGAAGTCAAAATAACTATCCACTTCCATTTCTCTCTTACTCTTGCGATGAAAAATGCGAAGCTTACACTTTGGAAATAAAAGACGAGGAGAGCAAAGGAAATGAGACCGAGAAACCACCAGGGGACGAAAAATGATTCTGTTTTGTATCATCTGAGTCGAAAGCGACTCGGTCCCTCGGCGTCGCACTCGAGAGTTGCAATGACACCAGCGCTGAAGAAAAAAACGTTTTTCCGATGCAAATGATCTTATTGGAAACGTTTCTAGCGGAAATCACTTTTTAATCGTCGCCTTAGTTTCAGGATGTAATAAGTGAGTATTTGTGGTAACTACGATCAAAAGGTCTTCTTCTCTGCATCTTTTCCCACTTCTATGTGGAGGTCGATGATTCTGACAGCTTTCTTCCTCCACCTAGCTCAGTCAAACACATCTTTCCCACCGTTATCCCTACACTAATGGGTCGGTTGCCTGATGCGCCTTATTCCTGACAACATCAGGCATGGTTTATTATTTTTACGACCGCATGCCCTTGCTGTCATCAACCACAGTTATTGGCGGTGGGCCTAACCTTTGACTAAAAAGTTCACCTGCAAGGCAGCAGTTTCCACATTTATTGGCAGTGGGCCTATATCTTTTACTAAACAGCAAGACTGCAAGGCCACAGTTTCCACAGTTATTGGCTGTGGGCTTAGCCTTTGACTCAAAAGTAAGACTGCAAGGCAGTAGTTTCCAAGTTATTGGCGGTGGGCCTAGCCTTTGACTAAAAAGTCCACCTGCAAAGCAGCAGTTTCCACAGTTATTGGCGGTGGGCCTAGCTGTTTTCTACAAAAGTACGACTGCAAGGCAGCAGCTGTCCTTTTAGTCGTCTTTTACGACACGCAGGGCCTACAGTGATAGTACTCTTACACCCCTACCACAGGGTGGTTCGGTCAAACACATCGTCTTCTGACAATTGCTTAATTTTATTTACTTTGCCGCTAAAAAACAAATTCCTTTAGTAATATAAAGGTACTTGTGTGAGACTTCTGCCATGGCCCCCTGTAGTCCTTGCAGTACTTACGGATTGCAATATTCCGAAATATCCATGCTGTCTTAGAAATAAAGCCATATCGAAGAGCAGATCACAAAAATTCTATTAATGTAAAGAAAAAAAAATGCACCATTCTTACGTCGAGTTGTCATTAAATCTTTCCTTGACTTTGAAAACTTCGAAAATCTTGAACATTTTAGGGGGTCATGCTTCTGCTCGCTCTCTTGCCTTCCCAGGCCACCTTGTCACCCATTGCCTCTCATAAGAGACCCTTCAGATATGTGGACCTTTTTTTATAAGCACGTATGTTTGGAATGAAGATATTAGCATCATGGCCAGGGTAGTGTTACATGGCTTGTGTACGTGTGAGTGCATGTGTTTGTCACGTCTCAAAACAGATTCTAATATAAAAATCGTGGCGATGTTATTGTGGTTCTCCAGATAACAATGATGTGGAAATATTTCAAACTGAAGTGTATATCATCTACGTTTCTTAAGTCTAGTAATATTTCCTTTCTAATAGTATATAATTATACTTAATTCTATAACATGGAAAAATATGTTTGTAATGAAAGCTAAGAAACTATTTAAAGCAATTATGAATAAAACTAAGTTTCTTTACCAAGCATATTATTTTATTCCTTATAAATTCAAAGAAAGAAAAATCATTGCAAAATTAAAGAAACCTGTAATGGCTGGTTCTATACACGTCTACGAAAACCAGGAAGACATTTGACAGCTTCTAAAAACGGCAATGGGTCACAAACATATCGACAACCAATGGCATACATTTCACAAACAGGTTGAAAACAAGCCAATTGCCGTCAGTAGAGAACGAATCTGTGGCCAATGTTAACCATACGAAGCAGCAGACAGGACTACCATGAAGTCGCTAACATGTATTCAACCTGTTGTCGATGTGTGAGCGATAATTTGCAACCGCGTTTGTGACATGTAATGTACTACTGTAATGTGAACGCACCTTCGGGTACAGTTCTTTAAGAGAGGGATGTGAAGCGAAAATTATTTTACTTTCAATTAAACTTTATGATGAATACATATAATTAAAATGAATATGAGGTAATCCTAGAACATATTTAATAAAATTAGATAAAACTCCCTGCCAAATTAAGGACAGTCTTCAATGTAAGGTTCTAGGTCTGCTTATGAAAACCAGGATACTGGACGATATTTCACTGGATCTTTGTTGTGGGCGTCATGGAAGCAGACGGAACTTTCTCCAGGGAAAGTGATGATGCTTTCTCAGAGATGAATGAGACCCCATTGAGAGAGGATCCCATTTGCTTTCAACAATAGCCGACGTGGAGGGCTTGTGAGAGATCCATTCACACGTGGAAACCTTGTGCTACATAACCTTTCCTTCTCTTCATATACATATTCATAAATATGTATATATGTGTATACCACCATAGTGCAAAGGTAGAGTACTGAACTCACATCTCACATCTGCAAGGTCAGTGGTTCAAGCCCGGCAATTATTCTACTTTTTCTCTATCTCCTTAGCCCATCAGTACAACATTTACTGGTAGGACGTGTTCAGATCGCAAACGAATGGCAAGTGTTCGCATCCCGAACCGGACAAGGAAAAAAAGATATAGGTTAATTCATCTATTTATCTCTCTATTTATCTACTATCTATAAATATATCTATAAAGTGGCTCAATACAGTTGTAATTCCACTCCATTCTGACACGTATCAATAATTATTTGTTTCAATGAGTTTTAGCAACCACTGTAGGCACTAACAAAAGCACATCGTTAATTAAAAGTTGAAGTGCTTTGAACATTGATTGAATTTGGTTTCAGCTGGCTCGTATCTTACAATGACGGGCTTTATGTCTGTCCTTCCGTCTGTCATTCAATCAACTGGCCAAACGGCCTGGTTCCGAGTGGGCATGAAACTTGGCAGGGTTTTATAGTGGGAACCCCCAAGATGGTTTTTAATGGGGTTTGATCCTACCTCCCCCGATCACACCCACCTAATGGGTAAAACACTAGCCTGCATAGCAACCGTCGAAGCGACTCCTGGCGTTAAAACGGACAAACTTACTATAATGGCCGTTATGTTTGCTAGTCTGTACAATAGTGACTTTAGATTCTTTTCTGCTGGGAAATGCTTCACCTTCATTAAAGCTTTTCCTTTGGTGGAAATTGTATAGATGATTTTCCCTTTGGGTAAATTCGTTACTGAGATTAAAAGGTTTTCTGAAGAAACCTTTTAGGAATATACCGGAGAAGGCTGATGGATATAGGTTTATTTTTCTGAGCAGTGCTATTGGAGAGAGAGAGAGAGAGAGAGAGAGAGAGAGAGAGAGAGAGAGAGAGAGAGAGAGAGAATTATTATTCAGTAGCCACCTCCTTCCAAAACAACAAACGAAATCCCTTTGCGAAAGACTGGCAGATAACCTCGGCGGAAAGATTTACGAAGACTCGACGCCTTGCATATTCTTTTCGGAAAAGTTTACATATCGAAGAAATATAACTTTGGGAACAGCAGGTTTCTCTTCTTATCTTTTTTCACTCGATTTTAATGTGCACTACTTACGGAAAACTTAATAAAAGAATAGCTGGTAAGTGGTTTGACATAAGTCAATTTATCAATCAGTATATCTGTTAAAAACGAATATGTACGTATTGAGCCTACAGATGGACAAATAAGGACGATAGTGCGGGAGTTCACAGAGATTTGTATTACATCTCGAGTACAAAAGGTTTGACAGCTGAAGTCATCAGCTAGTGTCATAGGGACCTCCGAATGGTCATTCTTAAGTTATGCCGTTGGTGCATTGAGTAGGGGGCGCTGCTTGAACTGCCCCCCGAAACAGGTTTCAATTACATTTTGGAGTACATCAATGAAACCTGTGATAAATGTTTCGTTTTGGCACTGTGATTACAGATGTGGCATTCTTAAATGGCGCAATTGGTGCAATACGCATTTAAGAAGGGCCTAAAGGGGGCGCTACTGTCACTTTTAAATCACAATTTGAGTACATCAATGAAACTTTGTGGAAATATACCTTAAAGCTTCCTGATGAAGGATCAGTAATTCTTAAGTCTCAAATTTGGTGCAAAACCCCTTTAAGAACGACCTAAAGAAGGCGCTATTTTTTGCACATATAAAACACGTCTTACGTACATTAATGAAACTTTGTAGGAATGTCCTTTAGACTTTCGTGATAAAGGGTCAGCAGTTCTTAAGTGTTGTAGTTGGTGCAAAAGGCATTTAAGAACGGCCTAAAGAGATTGTTATTATTAGCACATTGAAAAGGCCTATACTATTCACTTTCTTTAAAGCTATATATTCACTCATGTCATCTCTTCCACATGTGCCACACCACTATTGTGAGCTCTTCTGTTTATCTTATCAATTCTGTTGTTTCACTGAATATAGAAGCGATACAATTTTAGAATGACAGTACTAATTTTACCCTTTCTTTTCAGGTGCTCGTGATCATGATACTAGTATAGTGGCAACTTTGCTTTGTAAGGAAGTTAGCCAGTTAAGAAGGGTCTAAACTGATAAGTTTATAATATTTGCTTGGGGAGAGCAATAGAACACAAATTTGGTAATATTTTGTAATTAAGTTTAAATTTCGATAAACTACTATTATATTGAGATCTATTATGAGATTATGGTGTTATTTCAAAACATAGGGGTTTGAGATCTTTTTCCAGATGTTTCCAAACTGAGAGCCGACTGTGCTCTATACATTGCTGGATTATAACGCGAAATGAAATTTAAAATGTCTATCTTGAGCTGTTCATTTTCACATGAAAATTAGTTATTGATGTAGCTATATAGAACGTGTTCTAGCTTAGAAGACAGCCCTTTTTATTTCAGATATTATGGAGTCATCTCATCCTGCCAACAACGCTGTTCCTGGTTCCAGGCGTGACAGGCATTGTATTCTCCATGCTGGGAAGCCCTCGGAGAAGAAACAACGTTGTGATGCTTTATCCTTCCACGAGAAGAACTGGCGTACTGTGCTAGCCCCAGCTGTGAAGAGGCGTGCAAAACCCCAATTTCAGAAATCCGTTTAATATGACTTGGTTGTCAGCTTGCCCGAGAGCCCAGATGCGAATGATGGTTATCATGTATCCTGCTACCAGAATTTCACAGCTGTTACATCCACAACATCAGCTCCTGGAATAGACCATCTGACGCTGGTGACAGGAATTTGGTGCATTTACGTTCCAATGCAAGGGTAGATGACGATACTGAACCCTCATCATCTGGAATTCTTCCTGTCACTTGTCATTTCTGTAATCAAAAGAGGAAGAAAAAAGGTGGGGATATTTAACTCTTAGGATCGTGTGAAACATTATAAGCAGGACAGAGGATTCAAGAGGCTGCTGAACTACCTTAGGATACAGCTGTGTTTTCGAAAGTCGTTGATGTAGACCTGGTGGCAAAAGAAGCTAAGTATCATCATTCATGCAAGAGCTCATTCTTGCTTGCAGCCAATAGAACTTCTAGTACTGAACAGAAAAATGATGACACTCCACAGAAAAGACAATAATCGGTGTTAGAAATATCAATGAATATGTCGAGACGTTTGTAATTGCTGACAAAAGTGCAGAGCTGTTGCCATATGTGTATGACCGTTATTTGGAGTTTTGTTCATCTGCTGATGAGTCTACTATGCGTAGGCACCTAACAAATAAGTTTGAGTCCAAAATCAAGGTCCAGAGTCCGGTAGGTAATAAATTAGGTGGTATTCTTTACAATGCTGTAACCGCTGATGATTCCGTATGTGTGGCTTATGACTACACAGAGTCCCAGGAACGACTCCTCAATCAAGCAGCTGTTAAATGCTACAAAAAAGACGTACCAGATAATCCAACACTGAATGATATCAGAGACGGGGACACAATTGCACCCCAGCCAGTGATGAACTTCTTCAAAGTTCTGTACATAGGCAACATATCTGACCAATGTGGAAAACAAATTAAACGTATTGATTCCATAAGTCAGGAAAGGTTGTTTGTTGTCCAAAGAGGCCGTGCAAAACCAGTAAAACATGTAACTCTAGTTAAGGCTATGAGATCTATCACATGTAGCAAGAAGCTTGTTGAAATTCTGAATAGGTTGGGGCATTGTCTCAACTATTCACGCTTGGAGGAACTCGAAACATCAACTGCTGAAGCCATCCAAGAGAGGAAAGAAGCTTGCCCTGAGGACATTTTGGCAGGAGCTCCAATGGGACTCGCATTTGACAACTTCGATGAGACGACACAGACGCTGTCTGGGAGAAATACACTGCATGACACAATGGGAATTATGTATCAAAATTTGCCAGGAGATCGTACCAACAGTTAACAGAGTAATGAAACACCAACACCAGTTAGAAAGGCAACACTAAGAGCAAAGAAAGCTGTCAAGAAAAGGTCTCTCACTGTTGCGTAGACACATCTCTTGCCCCCTATTATGGTGTCCCCAAAATAGCTACCTTTACCTATAAGAACACATCCATTTTTACCCTACCTGATGCTGCAATCACTGCAAGACATCTGGACCTCGTTTGGATGATGAGCCACGCATTTGAGACTGATGTGCTTCCCATGTGAGTTGGTTTCAATGCCATCTTCTACAAGGATCAGCTACCAAAACAGGAAGTGAGCTACATGCCAAACCTTAACGAGCACATCACCAGCTTATCGGTAGTGTGACAAACCCTTCAAACAACCCAGAACTGTGCTGAAGAATGCAACCATGAGTATGGACTGGTTACATATGACCTTGTAGCAGCAAGACCAGCCATGCAAATCCAAGCTACAGAATCTACAACATTTGACAATGTTTTCATCATGCCGGGTGCTTTCCATATAGAGCTGGCATTTTTCAAGGCCCTTGGAAAACTCATAACAGAATCAGGAGGACCAGACATGCTTATACTAATTAATATGAGTGTCTATCAGAAGGCAGTTTTGGTTTCAAAGAGCATAATCACTTGCAAATAGACATGTTAATGCCCGGTCATCCCTTGTAGCAGCATATTATTAGATAGGAATGTTTTACCACAATATCTACTACTATTACTACCTGGTAAAAGTTGTGAAACATTAATTTTAAAAACTAATAATTCATGAGTTAGATACGCTAGATATGATATATTATAATATCCGGGTAAATACCATAAATGAATATCAAATTGTAATCAATATTGACAGGTATTATATTTCACTCTTCACCAATGCACCTTTTCTTGTATGAATAAATACTTAATTATATAAATTTATAGTGCCTTTGTTCTTCTATATCAGTTACACAAATTTATTTTAATCTGCCATGTGCTAATATAGCACTCTCTTTAGGCGGTTCTTAAATAGGTTTTGCACCAAATTCGACACTTAAAAACTGCTGATCCTTTATCAGGAAGGTCTAAAGGATATTCCTACAGAATTTCATTAACGTACGTAAGACGCATTTTAATTGTGCAAAACATATCGCCCTCTTTAGGTCGTTCTTAAATGAGTTTTGCACCAAATTTGAGACTTAAGAGTTGCTGACCCTTCATCAGGAAGATCTAAGGTATATTTCCACAAAGTTTCATTGATGTACTCAAATTGTGATTTAAACGTGACAGTAGCGCCCCTTTTAGGCCCTTCTTAAATGCGTTTTGCACCAATTGCGCCATTTAAGAATGTCACATCTGTAATCACAGTGCCAAAACGAAACATTTATCACAGGTTTCATTGATGTACTCCAAAATGTAATTTAAACCTGTTTCGGGGGGCAGTTCAAGCAGCGCCCCCTACTCAATGCACCAACGGCATAACTTAAGAATGGCCATTCGGAGGTCCCCATCACACTAGCTGATGACTTCAGCTATCAAACCTTTTGTACTCGATATGTAATACAAATCTCCCGGACTAAGATGAATTCACAGTTAGGAAAATGTCCCACTCTTACCTTGTATTAAAAATAAAGGTAAGAGTGGGAAATCAAGTTAGTTATTGAAGGACAGAAGGAAAATGACTGATTACTTATCTGAAATACTAAGCTTTCTATCGAGATTAACAAATAAACAAGTCATATATATATATATATATATATATATATATATATATATATATATATATATATATATATATATATATATATGACTTGCATAAACACAATCTGAACCCAAATATTTTACAAAATGATCTAAAGGAAACATTATGCTACTGTATTTTCTTTTTTTTACTGAGCGTTAAAAATTATATCCCCCTCTGTTAAGATATCTCTTATTGTTAAGGAATTCCAGTTTAGAATAAAATGTTCACGGATGGTGCTTCTGGAAATTGTTTAACTGGAACAATTTTGGAAGCCTGAAAAGTCAAGAGTGGAAGGCAGTCAGCGTGGGTAAAATTATTTGCCCTTTCACACTGGCTGCAAATAGAACCATGTGTCAGGCAGGCTTCATGTCACTTTCAGAGGATAAAAGCTAAAAAAATTAGAGAGAAGAGAGGTAAATGACACACGAGAGAGACAGACAGACAGACTGACAGAATATTTTCATTTTACTTTCTCCTCTTGAAAAAAAGCAGAATGTGCAAGTGTTACATCCCATTGCACGATACCATTCACAACTCAGCGCAGATTGGGTAAATATAAGAAGCATTTTAATACAGTTTTTCTTGAGTCGTATATATGAAATAGTCAGTCAAAGTGAACATATGTAGGACTGATATTAAGTCGGTGTTTGGATAATATATCTGACCAGAGGGACTAGAAATAGACATGAAAGCTAATTTTCTCGTGCACATTCTGAAATATTTCCCAATTAACTTGCAATTTAAATTAGATTCTATGTCAATTCGTTAACCTTATATTGAAAAAAAAACATTTATTTTAATGTCACTGACTTCCTTTTAAAAATCAAATTGGCAATCAATCAGAGAAACAGGTACATAGGAAGACTGCTATTCAATTTTATAGGATACTATTGGTTTTTGTTGAAAATTAAAGATATTTCTTTGCTTACTAGTCGCATGAACAACCGGAGCTAATTTGCACAAGGGTATCAAATAAGAAAATGTCGGATTTCGTGTTATGTTTTTTGTCAGAGGTAAAAATGAATATTTCCATGATTGAAAAGAAACCCACAAAATCACTGTGTATAACGAGTTTATTTATGAGTACTTACACTTTATTTTACTCCACACTGCTGGGCTTTGACCCAGGCTGGCAACCTACACATCTCTTGAAAATGGGCCACAGATAGGGCCTGAAAATACTCGAGAGTTGAGTAAAATAAAGTGGAAATACTCATAAATTAACACGTTATACACAGTGATTTTGTGGATTTCTTTTTCAATCTTCAGAAGAAAACTGAAAGAAGTTTTTGTTTGATTTCTATAATTATTAATCACATGAATAAACGAGAAATTTAGTCAACACAAGGGTATGCACAAAAGGAAAATTATCACTCGAAGCCAACGTACAGTTAATACCCAGCTAAAAATAAAAGATAAAATTTAAAATAAAAAAAAATGTGCTGACCCAGTTTTGAATACCACATAGTGTCGTCCAACGTGGGAATATAGACTTCTCTTGCATTTGCTCTGGCAAAAGGAAAACCCCCGAATAACAATTGCTCAACGAATTTAAGAGGTCGTTTCTCAGAACTTTGTTCCCAAACATCATTGAAAGTCCTCCTGGGAAAAAAGAAAGAAGAAAAACTCAGCCGGAGGGTGGCTTCCCTTCCAGCAAATTCGTTGAGAGAGAGAGAGAGAGAGAGAGAGAGAGAGAGACCTTACTTTACAGACCTTACATCTTGTTCGGGTTGCCCAGGTCCCTCAGTGTGAGGCACCTCTAATGTCTACCAGGGAGTTGCTAGTGCATCTTCCGGTATATTTTGCATCTTCCAATCTTGGATGGTCTGGGATGCAGCTTAGATATTTGTCGAGCTTATTCATAAACACATCTACGCTCACTCCTGTGGATTAATGTCCTGTGTTCTTTCCTTATTTTTCCTGGTACAATTTTGGGCACTATTAATCTACCTCTGCTTGCTCTTTCTGATATTTTTAGCTCCATGATGTTTTCGGCAATTCCTTCTATCTGTTTCCATGCCTGGATTATCATGTAGCGTTCTCTTCTCCTTTCTAGACTATATAATTTTAAAGATTGTAGTCTTTCCCAGTAGTCAAGATCCTTAACTTCTTCTATTCTAGCTGTAAAGGACCTTTGTACACTCTCTATTTGTGCAATATCCTTTTGATAGTGTGGGTACCATATCATATTGCAATATTCAAGTGGACTACGAACATATGTTTTATAAAACATAATAATGTGTTCAGCTTTTCTTGTTTTGAAGTGCCGTAACAACATTCCCATTTTTGCTTTACATTTTGCCAATAGAATTGGTATTTGATCATTGCATAACATGTTCCTATTCAACATCACACCAAGGTCTTTAACTGCTTTCTTATTAGTGATTGTCTCGTTATTAGGTCCTCTATATGCATATAGCTTTCCTTCTCTATCTCCATAATTTATTGTTTCAAATTTATCAGAGTTAAAAACCATCCTATTTACCTCTGCCCAATCATATACTTTGTTAAGGTCTCTTTGTAGCGCGTTCCTATCTTCATCACACGTAATTTCTCTACTTATTCTTGTGTCATCGGCGAAACTACTCACTACCGAGTCCTTAACATTACTGTCTATGTCTGCAATCATAAATATAAACAGTAATGCAGCTAGCACCGTACTTTGTGGCACACCGGATATTACCTTAGCTTCATCCGATTTCTCATCGTTTGCAATAACTATCTGTTTTCTGTTGTGTAAAAATTCTTTTAACCATCTTCTGGAAGGAAACGACCAATTTCAGTTGGGACATGGTAATAATTGGATGATAAAATGAGCAACGGAAGAGAGGAAATAATTGAGAATGGAAAGGGGAAAAAGTATCTTAAGGGAGACGAAGAATAATAGGAAGTGTGGTGAGCAATTTCGTGTGATTTGAAAAGATAGAAATGGTAATTTAGGAAAAGAAATT
>NC_061105.1:43243807-43246307 GCF_015104395.2 Macrobrachium nipponense | reverse complement strand
AATTGACCAATGAGCTTCCAGCAGCTGATCGTTCTTGATCCGTTCCATTTGGTTTTTAGGTTGAACAATGAGCTTCATTTGAAAACTTGCACGAGGCACTGGTTTCTGACTGTCTTCTCTATTTAAAGGAGAAAGTATTCTTAATATGTCGGAGAGTATGAATGCCCTTGGACTATGAAGGTTTATTTTTGAGAGACATTCTATTCAAAAGATGTTCAGTGATAATAAAAACAAAATTAATGGCAATGAAAAATGCATTAATGGAAATTCACTTGGCAAGCGTGTCTAACAGCAAGCATTATGGTATAAACCTAAAGTAAAACCTTTTCGTAATATTCCTAAACTAAGAATATTTTCTTTATTCAGTTGATTGTGTGCGCGCGTGTGTGTACGAGAGAGAGAGAGAGAGAGAGAGAGAGAGAGAGAGAGAGAGAGAAAATTTCCAATATCGCTTAGTCGCCTTAGTGTCACAAAGACGGCGCCACTGACAACTTCGAATGATAAGTCTCCCCAATCTCATGTGTTGACCCTTCTCTTTATTCATAAGAGGTGTGCTATTTTCGACTGATGTAGTTGATGTCATGTTTGTTTTATTTTTATTTCTTGGATTATCTTAATGGGGAAATGTTAAATTTGTTGGGGACATTTTTTGTGGAGATTTGTATGTCAGATATTTTATATGAACACTCTCTTTCTCTCTCTCTCTCTCTCTCTCTCTCTCTAAAAAGATTCACACTTTTAATCTTTACGATCGTTCCTCCGCATGATGTCAAACCAAAACGTTTAAAAGCAGTTATTCCCTGTTATTATCTTTAAACCTTACCGAAAATAAAGCCCTGCCATTTCCACACTCGTTCCCCCACCACCCCCTCCTCTTTCGCTCTCTTGATCTTTGGATGTTTCAATTTTCCCCTCGAAAATCCTGCAGCTGTATCACTTCCCACAATAGAAAACAGACTCGACGGGAGAAATGAATCTTCGCTTATCGCGCATGCGCGGATTAGCTGACGAAGGCGAGAGGAAGCTATGTAAATAGGGGACTCTAATCCGCTGTCACATTCGCCATGAATGCCCACAGAAACAAACCCGCCTGCACTCCCCCCCCCCCCCCCCACCCCCCCCCCCCCCCCCCCCCCCCCACCCCCCCCCCCCCCCCACCCACCCCCCCCCCCACCCCCCCCCCCCCCCCCCCCCCCCCCCCCCCCCCCCCCCCCCCCCCCCCCCCCCCCCCCCCCCCCCCCCCACACACCCTCTCTCTCTCTCTCTCTTCTCTCTCTCTCTCTCTCTCCCCTCTCTCTCTCTCGAATATTCTGCTGGTCAAAGCTTATCTCGCTGGATTTCGAGGGTGAAATGGGAGATGAGTGCGGAATGAATGGATGCTGCAGAGGGAAAAACGACTCTATATTTCTATTGTTATTTTTGTTGTTGTGATAATGTTGTAGTTAGTAACTGACGATATTGTTAACGTTAGTATTATATATATATATATATATATATATATATATATATATATATATATATATATTATATATATAATATTTATATATATTATAACAATTTCTGATTTGACTAAAGTTAATTATGCTATCATTAACCCTATTGGCTATTAGCATCATTATCTTGCAATTTCGGTTGCAGGGTGGTCTGGGGCTTCACTGCCAGTCCTGAAGAATTGAGAGGTCGATGGTTTGCGCCTGTCGATCGCCAATTCTATTATTGCTTAATAAATTCCTCCTCGGTTAACATATCTGTTTAACTATATATGTTTAACTATATATATATATATATATATATATATATATATATATATATATATATATATATATAATATATCAATTCAAGCTACAAATGTCCTTTAATATCTAAATTCACTTTACCTCCCAAATGATATATTTTCATATATGTACCGAAGGGAATTTTTAAGTTGATAACAATTTCGTTTCGTCCCCCCCATGGGATCGAACCACCGTCCAGGTGGACGGGGGACGAAATCAGGACAGTCAGTGACGCTATCCAATCAGCCACAGAGACGCTGTTGGCTGATTGGATAGCGTCACTGACTGTCCTGATTTCGTCCCCGTCCACCTGGACGGTGGTTCGATCCCATGGGGGGACGAAATTGTTATCAACTTAAAAATTCCCCTTCGGTACATATATGAAAATATATCATTTGGGAGGTAAAGTGAATTTAGATATTAAAGGACATTTGTAGCTTGAATTGATATATAAAGGATCACGGTTCGATGTGTATAATTATTCATATATATATATATATATATATATATATATATATATATATATATATATATATAATATACATATATATATATATATATATATATTATATATATATATATACATAGTATATATACTATATATATATATATATATATATAGTATATATATATAATATATATATATATATATATATATATATATATATATATATATATATAATATAATTTGAAATCAATGTTTTCTCTAGCACTATTCTCTGCAA
>NC_061105.1:43239527-43243307 GCF_015104395.2 Macrobrachium nipponense | reverse complement strand
TTGCAGAGAATAGTGCTAGAGAAATTAAAGTAATGAGAGAAAACATTGATTTCGAATTAATATTATGTATATATATATATATATATAATATATATATATATATATATATATATATACTATATATAGATTATATATATATATATATATATATATATATATATCTATATATATATATATAAATATATATAATATATTATATATATATTATATATATATATATATATATATATATTAATTATATATATATATATAATATATATATATTATATATTATATATATATATATATATATATATATATATATATATATTATATATATATATATATTATATATATATAATATTATATATATAATTATTATATTATATTTATATATATATATATATATAATATATATATATATTATATTTTATATTATAATATATATATATATAATATATATATATATATATATATATATATATATATATATATATATTATATATATATATATATGTGTGTGTGTGTGTGTGTGTGTGTGTGTGTACACACCAACACACATATATATATATATATATATATATATATATATATATATATATATATATATATATATATATATATATATATATAGTTAAACATATATAGTTAAACATATATGTTAACCGAGGAGAATTTATTAAAGCGATAATAGAAATTGGCGATCGACAGGCGCGAACCGTCGACCTCGTCATTCCAAGACTGGCAGTGAAGCCCCAGACCACCCTGCAACCGTGGCGGGGTCGTCTGGGGCTTCACTGCCAGTCCTGGAATTGAGAGGTCGATGGTTCGCGCCTGTCGATCGCCAATTCTATTATCGCTTAATAAATTCCCCCTCGGTTAAACACATATGAAAATAGATTAATTCCGAGGTAGAGCGAATTAGATATTAAAGGACATTTGTAGTTTGATATATATATATATATATATATATATATATATATATATATATATATATATATATATATATATATATATATATTAACCCCATTTTCTTTATTCAACTGATTGTGTGCACATGTGTGTGTGCAAAAGAGAGAGAGCGAGAGAGAGAGAGAGAATTTCCAATATCGCTTAGTCGCCTTAGTGTCACAAAGATGGCGCCACTGACAACTTCGAATGATAAGTCTTCCCAATCTCATGTGTTGACCCTTCTCTGTGCTCATATTATTCCCTGATCAGTAATAAGGGAATATATTCCTTTCCTTATCATTTAAGAGGTGTGCTATTTTCGACTGATGTAGTTGATGTCATGTTTGTTTTATTTTTATTTCTTGGATTATCTTAATGGGGAAATGTTAAAATTGTCGGGGACATTTTTTGTGGAGATTTGTATGTCAGATATTTTATGTGAACACTCTCTCTCTCTCTCTAAAAAGCTTCACACTTTTAATCTTTACGATCGTTCCTCCACATGATGTCAAACCGAAACGTTTAAAAGCAGTTATTCCCTGTTATTATCTTTAAACCTTACCAAAAATAAAGCCCTGCCATTTCCACACTCGTTCCCCCACCACCCCCTCCTCTTTCGCTCTCTTGATCTTTGGATGTTTCAATTTTCCACTCGAAAATCCTGCAGCTGTATCACTTCCCACAATAGAAAACAGACTCGACGGGAGAAATGAATCTTCGCTTATCGCGCATGCGCGGATTAGCTGACGAAGGCGAGAGGAAGCTATGAAAATAGGGGACTCTAATCCGCTGTCATATTCGCCATGAATGCACAGAAACAACCCGCCCTGCACTCTCCCCCCCCCCCCCCCCCCCCCCCCCACACACACACACACACACACCCCTCTCTCTCTCTCTCTCTCTCTCTCGAATATTCTGCTGGTTCAAAGCTTATCTCGCTGGATTTCGAGGGTGAAATGGGAGATGAGTGCGGAATGAATGGATGCTGCAGAGGAAAACGACTATATTTCTATTGTTATTTTTGTTGTTCTTGATAATGTTGTAGTTAGTAACTGACGATATTGTTACGTTTCATATATATATATATATAATATATATATAGATATATATCGATATATATATATATCACTATATAATATATATATACACACACACACACACATATATATACTATATATATATATAATATATATATATAATGTATATATATATATATATATATATATTTATCTATATATTATAATAATTGCTGATTTGACTAAAGTTAATTATGCTATCATTAACCCTATTGGCAAGTATTATCCATCATTATCTTGCAATTTCAGTTTTGTTATCATTGCTGCATTATTGCTGTTCAGAGGATTATATATATATATATATTATATATAATCCTCCTGAACAGCAATAATGCAGCAATGATAACAAAACTGAAATTGCAAGATAATGATGATAATAGCCAATAGGGTTAATGATAGCATAATTAACTTTAGTCAAATCAGTAATTATTATAATATATATAAATATATATATTATATATATATATATATATATATGTATATGATTTATATATATATATATATATATATATATATATATATATATATATATATATATAATATATATATATATATATATAAAACGTAACAATATCGTCAGTTACTAACTACAACATTATCAACAACAACAAAAATAACAATAGAAATATAGAGTCGTTTTCCTCTGCAGCATCCATTCATTCCGCACTCATCTCCCATTTCACCCTCGAAATCCAGCGAGATAAGCTTTGAACCAGCAGAATATTCGAGAGAGACAGAGAGAGGAGGAGAGAGAGAGAGAGAGAGAGAGAGAGAGAGGGGTGTGTGTGTGTGTGTGGGGGGGGGGGGGGGGGGGGGGGGAGTGCAGGGCGGGGTTGTTTCTGTGCGCATTCATGGCGAATGTGACAGCGGATTAGAGTCCCCTATTTACATAGCTTCCTCTCGCCTTCGTCAGCTAATCCGCGCATGCGGGATAAGCGAAGATTCATTTCTCCCGTCGAGTCTGTTTTCTATTGAGGGAAGTGATACAGCTGCAGGATTTTCGAGTGGAAAATTGAAACATCCAAAGATCAAGAGAGCGAAAGAGGAGGGGGTGGTGGGGGAACGAGTGTGGAAATGGCAGGGCTTTATTTTCGGTAAGGTTTAAAGATAATAACAGGGAATAACTGCTTTTAAACGTTTTGGTTTGACATCATGCGGAGGAACGATCGTAAAGATTAAAAGTGTGAAGCTTTTTAGAGAGAGAGAGAGAGAGAGAGAGAGAGAGAGAGAGAGAGAGAGAGAGAGAGAGAGAGTGTTCATATAAAATATCTGACATACAAATCTCCACAAAAAATGTCCCCGACAATTTTAACATTTCCCCATTAAGATAATCCAAGAAATAAAAATAAAACAAACATGACATCAACTACATCAGTCGAAAATAGCACACCTCTTAAATGATAAGGAAAGGAATATATTCCCTTATTACTGATCAAGGAATAATATGAATAAAGAGAAGGGTCAACACATGAGATTGGGGAGACTTATCATTCGAAGTTGTCAGTGGCGCCGTCTTTGTGACACTAAGGCGACTAAGCGATATTGGAAATTCTCTCTCTCTCTCTCTCTCTCTCTCTCTCTCTCTCTCTCTCTCTCTCTCTCTCTCGTACACACACGCGCGCACACAATCAACTGAATAAAGAAAATATTCTTAGTTTAGGAATATTACGAAAAGGTTTTACTTTAGGTTTATACCATAATGCTTGCTGTTAGACACGCTTGCCAAGTGAATTTCCATTAATGCATTTTTCATTGTCATTAATTTTGTTTTTAT
>NC_061105.1:43227027-43234527 GCF_015104395.2 Macrobrachium nipponense | reverse complement strand
CATTCATCCTGCCTATGTGAACTCTCGAGAGAGGCAGAGTATCCAGTCGTGTGATTGGCTTATCAACACCCAATCAGGGGCGTCGTAAGGGACGGGCCTAAGCATCATAAACACGGTTGATGTAAATCTATAGTACTATACATCTAAACACGAGAGAGAGAGAGAGAGAGAGAGAGAGAGGAGAGAGAGAGAGAGAGAGAGAGAGAGAATGTATTTTATATTACGCAAAATATGAAACAGCAACTGATTCATCAAAGACATCCACCAATTTTGCTAATAATTATCATTGAAAAAAAAATATAATTCATTTATGATATATATATTTTTTGTAGCTTTGATGCAGGAAAAACACAAAAGGTTTTATGAAGTGAATGTGAATACCAGTTCTTTGAGAAAAATTTTGTTATATGAACTATTTCTTGTACATTTTTTTTCTCTTCACATAAAACGCGCTCAGGAATTGTTCGTGGAAATGGAAAGAACGAATGAACAATTTTGTTATTCAATATTGAAAGGTTTTTTTTATTAAAATGATTTAATTATTCATATATATACATACACAGACACACACACACAGACACACACACATATACTATATATATATATATATATATTATATATATATATATATATATATATATATATATATATATATATATATATATATATATATATATATATTTTGATATATATATATATATATATATATATATATATATATATATAATATATATATATATATATATATATATATATATATATAATGAATACACATACATATTATACACACACACACCACGACACGCACACACACACACACACATATATATATATATATATATATATATATATATATATATATATATATATATATATATATATATATATATATATAATATATATATATATATATATATATATATATATAATATATATATATATATATATATAGATATATATATATGTATATATATATGTATATATATATATTGTGACGTTTTATAGATCGTTCGTCTACCCAAATATCAACTAAATAATTTGATTTGGAAAACGGCAGCCATTTCTTTAGAATATCAGCTGATTTTTAGTAACGCGGGAAACCCAAAACCCGCCAGCTAGAGATAGGAAGTTCCCCCACCCCAGTTGGGGAAAAGAGTCTTTTATCAGCTGTAGGGACGTATCTCAAAAGGGAAGGGTGTAGGCAGATTGGTACTTCTTAACCTATACCTTAAGCTCTCTTTCCTGTGACCCCTCTGCTGGCTGTATGCTTGTTTTTCCAGGATTTGCCTTGATCGTGGGGGTTAAGCTGACTTCCAACCCCCGCCCCCAACACCTGAATTCTGCCTCAGTCGGCTGGGAGACGTGATCTCGGACAGAGGTCAAATTACCTGCCTTCCTGTTTAGGCCTACCCAGGGTGTGAGTGGCGCGCCGATGACCCAGGCCTCAGACAAAAGGGAGGCCCTTGCTTTTCTACAAAGAGCCACATTTTCTACAAAGATCCACACGAACACGACATCCAGATTCCATGAGTCACGTGCCGTCTCTCTGCCCGCAAGTGTGCATTACCCGAATTTATGAAAATCAGCTTTGAATGACATAAGTTGGAGTTCCATCATTTACCTTTCCTCCAGGCCAGCACGGGCCTTTTTGTAAATAAATAGTTGTAAAGTAACGAGCTGAGTTTTTCTGGCGACCTTCCCTCTAAAGAAATTAATAATAACTATCAGTTTTACGGTAAGTTAAGCAATTCCCTCTTGAAATCCCTAAATTACTTCCGTTTACGTATCTAGCCTCTCTCAAGGCCAGCTATATACGTAACATTGTCGACCTTCGCCGAGGATATGAACCTACTTAGCTTAAAAAAAAAGCTTAAAAAAAAGCTGTAATCGCGTTATCCGTTGTAAAACGTAAACTGTAAATTATTTTACAAAAAGCAAATCAAGCACACTTGCAGGGAAAGAAGACACACTGACTCACGGTAAGGTATTCCATTCATTAATATGATTATTCTATAACCAATGTTAGCTTAAGGTACGTTTAAGTATTTTTATTGTTGAAGTGGTCAAAAGAGCGTAGGTAGAAATCTTATTATTGTAACGGCGAATGCGCCAGAGCTTTATTTTAGCGGCGAGCAACAATTTGCCCCGCGCAATTCTCTGTTACTTTGTGCTGTCTTCGTAGGAGCTCACACTAACACGTGTACAGATAGATGCCAGGAAACGGACCAGATCAAACTAGGAAGTGCTTTGCCATGGTTTATTGCTGTATTAGAAAGCCTAGGTTAGTTAGGAGTGTTTTAAATTTACTAATAGTTACGGCAAAGAAGTGTACAATTCTTTTGTCTGTGATTATAGTTAGGGTATTCATTTTTCAACTTAGTTTTTTTCATTCCAAGTGTGGTAACCGCTTACCTCTCAGCTTAAATTCAGCTTAGAGCACACTCCGCGCCTGCGCGGTCTCCACACCAGCCTTCGTTTTTCCGGCAATCACAGCGGCAGCCATGTTTGTTATCTCTTCACATTATCTAAACAATTTAAGCAAAGTAACGTAAGTCTCGAAGTTTTAACGTAAAATAATAATTAATCTCGGTACTAGTATCTATCGTCCTGCCAGAGAAAATTAACGTAATTCGCCTTGAATAAGAAAGTAGAATTTTGTGTTGTAAATTGCCTTCGCATTTACATGAGAATCAGCTGATTCGCCATCACTGCTAGCAACACCGGTTGTGCTAACCCGCTCTTCTCGCCTCACGTGTTTCACCTCGCATCGCTCACTCGCGCGCCGAGACGAAAAGCGAAAATTTCATTTCACGTCGTACTTAACGTAACCTCATTCACAAGTGTTTGCTAAAAATTTTCATTTTTAAATCCTTACGTCATTTCACTGTTCACAGGGACCTAGTAATCTTACATAAGTTTAACCGTAAATCTCAAGTAGAGTAAATCACAAGAATTGTTAACTTGTAAAAAAACGTAAAACGCGTCTTTGTAAAATTCATATTGAAACGCAAATCATTTCATAAGCGCAAGCCGCTAACATTAACGTAAACATCGTTCACGGAAGCAAGCGCGTTATCATTTTCATAAAACGTTATCCAACGCAATTCTTTCATTTCACGTTAACGTAAGTAAATCATTTAACGCAAGTTGCGTCATATTAAACTAACATTAGTAGTTCAATTCAAATATAAGGGAGTTCATTCATATATCATTTTCCACCCTCTCCGAGAGAGAGAGAGAGAGAGAGAGAGAGAGAGAGAGGAACCAGAACCCAGTATTCACGAAGCAGAGTACTACATCTTACCATTAATTATAGCATGCAGAATTAACATTATTTTCAGTCCTCTTGTGTCTTTCAATTACACAGCGTGATACGTACGCGCATGTGTCCATTGCAGTTTACAAGCATTTATTTATTTCATTTACCGAGTACTTGTTCAGCGAGGGACTGAGCATTTCTAAAATTCCATTACCTGTCGTTGCCCGAGTGGTCTTTTCATTTTCGTTATCACAAAAGACTTGCGTATACCGCAAGCACAATTCGCACAGTGTGCCACGCAAATTCATTACTTCCAGACAGGGAAGTCGTTACCAGTTTAGGACTGGCCACCACCAGTGCACGTCAGATCTTACCATTTCACAGTGCCACTAATTCTTGACACTGTCCATCGACTGGCTGCTGAAGGTACTCCCACCTTTTACTTTCTCTCCTCCACTATTACCCTCTGCATGAGCAGTGCCATTTCACTTCAGTATATTTAAGTATACTGCATGTAGTGTCCGGGACACAGACCGAGCACGATCCAGTGCTCCAAGGAACGCCTCCTCCATAAGTACCATTGCACCTGTACAGGCCGACAGGTAGCCATCAAACCTGCGTGTCCATCCTTACGGAACGCCCAAGTAACTAGTGTGTCCATGTACAAGGGTCAGTGCTCCTTCGGAACACTCAACAAAGGGAACGCCTCCCGAAGCGCCGCAATACCAGCCCTAAGTGCTGACTAACCTGCGTTGTCCGTCCTTACGGAACGCCCAATTCATTAATGTCCGTGTACGAGGATCAGTGATTCTTCGGACCAACCCAAGGAACGCCTCCTCATAAGTGCCAGCCGCACCTGTACAGACGTACAGGTAGCCCATTCCAATTTGCTCCCAAGTGGGAACGCCCGTAAGTGTGACGTACGCCGCACACTTCCTTCGATTTTTTCACCTCATCAGAAGGTGCCATTCACAAAGTGCCACCGAGCACCCAGTCTTTTCAGACTTCATTACCACATCGCAGAACCCATTTCCAAGTGAGTGCCACTTTCCACAGTAGGCACTCCCATTCCATCCATTACCCTTCCTGGCCATTAATATCATTTTTCCTTCGAGCCTCTACTGCAGCCTAAGGGAAATGACTTCCCCTGCTTCCCGCGACTTCTTTGCCAGAGAGCTAGAGAAGCTCGGAGCCCTCATAACTCTGGGCAAGGAGGCCGGTTACACTGGACCAGCACTTGACCAGTGGATAAAGGCGCAGCAGGCTGCTGTGCGCCTGCAAGAAAAGGAAGAAAGAGAAGCAGAGGAGAAAGCCAGAGAAGCGAGAGAAAGAAAGGAAAAGAGAAGAGGAGAGAAAGCATGAGCTAGCTCTCATAGATGACGCAATCTCTCTGCTAGTTTCTAAGCCCCAGACCATGAGCTGGACCTCCCGGTAAGATGTGGTTGCGGAGGTTTCTGCACCATTCTTGTGTGCGTGGGCATGCTGTGGATTCCGACCAGTGCCCAAGTCGGTCTCAACCTTGGGAGGAGAGCTTCCAGGGTGAACTTCTCCAAGGCTACCATGTAGCCCTGCCTGATGAACAGTCTCCTACGGCCTATCAGTGGGTACAAGTCATGGCCGACACCGAAGCCCAGGTCTCCCTTATTTCCAGAAAGGCATTGCCTAGGGGTGCCAAAATCCAGACGAACGAAGAAGATTCAGTTTGAATGGATTGACGGTAACCTCTATTCTGTTCCTTCGGTCCTTCTGAATGTGGAAATGCCCTTTCTGGACCAGGAGACCAGGGAAACCACATTGTGCCGCCTGGGCGTAGTTGACCAATTTCATGATGTTTATCAGGTGATATTGGGCCGAGATTTACTTAAGCCGTATCTCCCCTGGACGCAGCTCCCACTACCAGATGCACCGGATCCCTGCAGCATGCCTCATAATCAATCATCCGTTTAGATTCAGGCTAGTGCCTCCGATGTCCCAGACATCACTTTTATTTGTGAACCTGGCCCTGACCCAGTGTCAGCCAGACGTTTCTTCCGCATCATCTCAGCCTCTTACCATTTTACCGCTACCTCCTCCACTTTGGAAGAGGTAAGCCCACCAGTTAACCCCGGACTTGTTTCGAGGGTGATTCACGGAGGATTCCTTAACCTCCCTACCTCAAATCACTGCCAGACGAGGACTCTTCACCCTGTGCCAGAGCACACTGCCAGCCTTGGTGACTCCACAGATTCGCAACCTGTGGGGCCATCTCGGCCTTACCGTCCAGTGCCATGGAAGAGGTTCTGGAACACGTTCTGCCGAGACTGTGGCCGCAAGGGTCACATGTCTGCCAACTATGGAGGGTGCGCAAACCACCATATTCCTGCCATCGCAATGGCCGTCACCAATCCTTCTTCACTAGGACCCCCGCTAAGGGCCCTATAACAGTCGCACCCGCCCCTCCAAAGCCATTATCCGCCAAGCCACGTCAGAGCCTACGACGACTCTGGCGCTCAAATCTCCCTGATACGGGAAGATCGAATCCCCCGAGGGGCTAATATTGACAGACGTCAACTGATAACCCATTGAAGGCATCAATCACATTAAACTGATCCTTCCGACCGTACAATTGGAGAGTCACCAGACCTCGTTTCTCCAGAGTATGTACCCTTGCAGTTGCAAGCTACATTCCAGGAGGTTACGACCTCCTCCTAGGGCAAGACATGAAGTCTCCCTCACCGTTCTCAAAAGCCTAGGGGTCCTAACCCCAACGTCAAATCACTCCAAAGCACGGAGATCATCGAAATTCTACTTCCTCCAGGAAGTACGTCCACCAACAGTCTCCCCGTTACCAAGGAGGGAGATTGACCATTCACAGTTCCGTTGCAAACCTGCAATGTAATAGGGCACTCCACGAATTGGCCTAGGTGCCCTAGCCGACTACCAGCAGCGGACAATGTCCACTTTCCACAAGGCTTAGCCTTCCAAAAGAGACAGGAGCCTCTGTCTCCCATTTCCAAGGGCACGCTGAGAGTATTGCACCTCCGGTACCCGTCACAGGTCCAGTCGACCTCAACTCTCTGCCAGTGCCACTTGGCAGCACTGAGCAATGCCCAAGCTCCGTCCAGCCTGGACGTAGAGCCACCACCGAACTTGACCTCTGCGCCTGGCCCTGAGCTAGCGCCGGCGCCTAACCTAACCAAGGATCCTCCTACAGGAGATCCTCCAACAGGCATGGAGCTTACCGCAGCCCATGGCCAACCCAAGTCCATGAGTCTTCTTCACCCTCACCACTGTCGCCCGAGGATGAACCTCCGGCAGACCTAACCTTCATACCTCCTCTGGAAAACACAGGAACTGCCGACCAGGAGTCAGCCTGGAGTTTTCCCCTTACGACGGCTGTCGCAGCAGCCAAAGTGAGGGCCTCCCCTGCAGTAGGTTACACCTCTACGACGGTTGCTGCAGATACCGAAGTATGGGTGTTCTCCTGAAATCCTCAGGCTACCACTGCCTCTGCTCCTGCCGGCGTTTCTGGCCTTTCCCCAGATCTGTGCCTTCGTCTACTCCTAGGACTGGTATAGCCAGGTCCTGGAGGAATAAGAAGAAGAAGAAGAAGGGACGTAACCAATCATTAACATATTAACAAAAAAAAAGAGCCACATGCTCTCCTTGACACCTGTGCCCGAGGTCAGTTCGCATTCATTTGCAGAATGATCCTGGCACCATACCCAGAGAAGGTAGCCAGCCTGATCTCTGCCAGTAGCACTAACCCTCTAACTAGCCATTGTAATACTAACCCTCACTTAAATATAATTACCTCATTGCATTTCCCTCCTGGTCAACTAACCACTCATCATCCCCACGCATCATTACCTCTATTATGTATTTTAACAATTCCGTCGCTGAACTACTGCTGTGCGTACCACACTCTGGAATGATTGCGTCTTCATTTAACTGTATTGAGTAGGTTAGGCTAATGATTTAGTACGCCAGGGCATTAGGTTATAGCAAGTAGAATTTTCAAGTAACCTTATCTAGGGTAGAGTAGACTGTCGTCACAGACAACCCGTAGTTATTACTTAGGCTACATTACATCACTACATGAAGTTAGTACACTTAGCATCTTTGCCTATAAGTTAGGTAGGCCATTGTAGTCAGCCGTATCGCTGCTCAAAAAACTTCAAGTTAGAGTAGGAGAACTGGGTAGTCGAGACGATCAATTTATTTAAGCCAAGACCTTCACGCCCGAAAGGGAGTGAATGCCT
>NC_061105.1:43187027-43219527 GCF_015104395.2 Macrobrachium nipponense | reverse complement strand
AAATCCTGAATAATAAACGTCAAATGTACCTTCAATTCATTCTAGAGCTAAAAAACGGACATCAATTCTTTGAAATTATTTTTCATAACAAGATGATGCAAACAACACAATATGAAGGAGAAACATATTTCAATTTTCACTTGTGGGTTTATTCGATTTCCTCTTGATTCACAAACAAAGAAACAAAGAAACAAACGAAAAATAAATAGAATAAAGAGCCAGCCACAATAAACAACAATAAAAGCCACACATTTGAAGTAGAAGTAAATATTCAAGATTTTTGAAGTTTTTAAAATCATAGAGAAATTTTATAAAAACTCGTCGTAAGAATGGTGCACTTTTTTTTCAATTTTATTTCTTTTCGTTAATAGAATTCGTATGATCTACTCTTCGATAGGGCTTTATTTTCTAAGACAGTATGGATATTTCGGAATACTGCAATCCTCAAATACTGCAAGGAATACAAAGTTAAATGCGTCATTTATGTCAACATTCGCCGCTCTCTTATATTACTACTAATTCAATAAGTTTAGATTTACAGCCTTAATAATACTTGAAAATAATACCACATGAACCTTGTGATCTAAATGCACGGTATTAAACACTTGAATTAAGCTAGACAGCGAATGAGAATAGTGATAATAATACCAATAATCTCTCTCTCTCTCTCTCTCTCTCTCTCTCTCCTGCCAGTATTACCTTGATTTGCAAGTGGAATAAACATTATTTCATTTTATCCGATTTCTCAATTATATTTATTTCGATTCGCACGATGTCTACGTCGGAATATTACCCGAATAAACAAAAATACCATTTTGATTTAATAATTAGAATAAATATTAATTCCTGTAAATCACAGATGATGATTCCGAAAGTGATAATGATAAAAAAAAATTAACAACTTGATTTAGAAAAAGGTTTGGCAAGGATAGAGAATGAGAAAATATATTATTGATACCTCATTCGAATGCTGCATTTTCGTCCAGAAACTGGTATGTCAGTGAAAACACATGTTCTGTCGGCGAAAATCTCTTCATTTCCACAACTCGAGCAACATAATATGCATGATAATTAAATTGACCAAATCGAAGCTAAAATGAACGAGTATGTCATCTTGAAACAAGTCTTTATCTACACAGCTGCGCCACCAGTGGCGTTAATTGCATTAGCATACGGTGACAGACAGGTAAGACGAGAAACAGTACTGGAAAACGAACGTCTAAATAAAGAGAGACATTACTCCTGTCTCCTTCCTCTTCATTTAATGTTATGCACGTGACTTCATGACTTTATCGAATACAGTTAACCAGTTCCGTCATTCAAATAGGTTTTGAGCCTCAGTGGCGTGGTTGGTTTGGTCTTGGCCTGCCACTTCGGTGGCCGCGAGTTCGAGTCTCGGGCATTCCATTGAGGGGTCAGAGATGTATATTTCTGGTGATAGAAGTTCACTCTCGACGTGGTTAGGAAGTCACGTGAAGCCGTTGGTCCCGTTGCTGAATAACCACTGGTTCCACGCAAAGTAAAAACACCATACAAATAAACCAAACAAACAAAACATAGCTTTGATACGGAAACCATAATCGGTTGTTTCCTCCCCCCCCCCCACCCTCCCCTTGGAAGAACTGTCTCCCAAAATTCCGTTTAAAGTTACATTCATCCTCAAAGGACGAAAAGGATTCGCTCGGCCTCCTGACCAGATATAGCATGAAAAATGAACGTCCGAATGTTCTGCCGATTCTTAAATAATCTTAAATAACCTGACAAAAGCCAAGCTCACCGACGCATGCAGTACCTCGAATGCCGTACTCTTCTCGTAACACTCCAGGTCGTGAACGTTTTTTTAGAATTCCAGACGTGATTCTGTGTGGCCCAGGAGAGTTGAGTAATTGTTTTGGGTTTCAGGTGGTAATTCTCGAGTCCTCTCTTCCTGAAAATTCAGGATCGAGGAAGATTTGATTGAGCTTACTTGGAGAAGGTCTTCTTCTTCTTCTTCTTATTATTATTATTATTATTTGAAGGTAGGTAGACCCTCTCTTAAACATGTTTTGTTAAAGATGATGGCAGCATCAGTGGAATTGATTTTATATATGGTCTTTTCAATTCTTCTTATTATTCTCTTCTCATCAGGGCTGATATTTGCTAATAGCTGGCCGATGTTCATATCTTGGTTAAAGAAATGTTTTCTAAAAATAACTAATTTATTGTTATGATAAACAAAGTGATTAACAAATCTTAGTAATGGAATTCCAACGTTTCCAACCGTATCATCGGTTCATTTTCAAGGAAAGGTGAGCGTGAACTGATTGGAATGGGTCGTTCGGCGGTATTTATTGTGTCCCAGGTGCTCTGTCTGATGGGCGCTGCGTTTTCATTGGCTGAACAGAGGATTAAGTCCCTGAGTCAAGCCGTCTTGCAGAGGTGGAAGCTCGCACTGCTCTTCGCGTGCGGACGCTGGAGACTGGAGCATAGTATTGGCAGGGGCACCTGATTGGTCCGTTCTGATCGGCTCTATGGTGCCGGCGGGCAGCGCCCTACGTGCCACCGTCGGAAGGAGTGAAGTCTCTTGAGTGGTGTTAAGGCTGGGTCTCTCCTTCCCGATGTGTAGGGCCTCTAAGAGGCGGAGGCGACGGTGGTCTGCTGCCTTATCGATAATACCAATATTAGGAATAATGTCCTTCCGATTTATCCTGGTATTGTGGACGTTTTTTGCATGATTATGGATGGCGCCTTCCTGAGCGTGGCAGGATATCCTCTTGGAAAATCGCATCGTTGTCATACCAATGTACGCGCGGGGCATTCCCGGACAGGGCATTTGTATTGGTAGACAACGTTAGTTTTCTTGAGAGGGTCCTGCATCACCAGGGCTGGGTTGTTGTTTTTTCATAATCAGGCCACTGGTCTTCTTGCTTTTATAGTAAATGATCAATTTTACTTTTTTTCGCAGGGTCCGTGGGGGAGACATTCCTTTCGATGATGTTACGAAGGGCTCGTTCATCCTCTTTGTATTTCTTGTGAAATACTCCCTTGTAAAAGAGAGTGACGTCTTCAAGGGCGACTGGGCGAGGCTCCTGCTGGTACCACTTATCGATGTTTTCTGCGAATGGCTTTTTCGATGTCCCGGTTGGAATACCCGTTTGTTAATTAGAACTTGGGCAACACGTTCTAATTCAGTGTGCGTGTCCTTCCACGAAGAGCAGTGTGAAGAGCTCTCTTGATGAAGGCGCTGATTGCAGTGCGTTTTGTATCTCTCTGGACACTCGCTCTCGCCGTTCAGGCACATGCCCAGTTCGTGGGGTTTCGTATACACTTGTGTTACGAAGCGTTCTTCTTGTTGCCCGACGAGAACGTCAAGGAAGGGAGGCGACGGTCACGGCATCTCCGATGGTGAAGTTGAGTCTGCTGTGGTCGTGGAAGGCTTGTCGCAGGCGCTCTATTTCTTCCACCGTGTTGGCACTGATGAGGTGTCGTCAATATATCGGACGTACATAGACGGTTTCTCGATGGTGGCGAATACCCGACGTTCCACAGTACCCATGTAGAAGTTCGCGAAAAGTACTCCGAGGGGAGAACCCATCGCTACGCCGTCTTTTTGCGTGTACATATGGCCTCTGTGGGTGGAGAAAGGGCCCTTTTCGTACATATTTCAAGGAGTTTTGGAGGGCAATGCTCAGGGATGTTTAATGGGGGCGTGGAGTCGTCTCTGTATACACGATCCAGAATTATCTGGATTGTTTCATCCACGGGGACGTTCGTGAACAGGGACTCCACGTCCATCGATGCAATAACTCCTCCGGACGGTGTCGTTTTCAGGGCTTCTATAAACTCGGCAGAGGACTTCAAACTGTGGTCATCTGGAACGTAAGGAGTCAAAATAGCATTCAATTTCTTCGCAAGCTGGTATGTAGAGCGGGAATTTGGCTAATGATGGGGCGTAACGGGTTCCCTGGTTTATGGGTTTTTAACATTCCCGTATATATAGCCAAGGTCGTTAGTCCCCTACGATCGGCAGCAAGTGAAGGGCATTGGAAGCTGCATTGACAGTCTCAATAATCCATTGGCCTCACGTTTAATGTCATCTACCGGTTCTTAGTAATTTCTCTGGAATTTGCTGCTGTCTGACAGTATCTCATCCAACTTGTGGTGGTATTCCTCAGTGCGGATGAGTACAAATGCAGCGGTTTTATCGGCCCGACGGACGGTGACATCCTCTTTCGCTCGGAGTTCTTTGGCTGCTTCCCTCAGGCGCCTGTCGATCACATCACTCTTGTAATCCACCGCGTTCCGTCCTCTTGGCCGAGGCCCTCACGGAACGCGGTGATTACAAGAGTGATGTGATCGACAGGCGCCTGAGGGAAGCAGCCAAAGAACTCCGAGCGAAAGAGGTATGTCACCGTCCGTCGGGCCGATAAAACCGCTGCATTTGTACTCATCCGCACTGAGGAATACCACCACAAGTTGGATGAGATACTGTCAGACAGCAGCAAATTCCAGAGAATTACTAAGAACCCGGTGAGTATGACATTAAACGTGAGGCCAATAGGATTATTGAGACTGTCAATGCAGCTTCCAATGCCCTTCACTTGCTGCCGATCGTAGGGGGGACTACGACCTTGGCTATATATACGGGAATGTTAAAACCCATAAACCAGGGAACCCGTTACGCCCCATCATTAGCCAAATTCCCGCTCCTACATACCAGCTTGCGAAGAAATTGAATGCTATTTTGACTCCTTACGTTCCAGATGACCACAGTTTGAAGTCCTCTGCCGAGTTTGATAGAAGCCCTGAAAACGACACCGTCCGGAGAGTTATTGCATCGATGGACGTGGAGTCCCTGTTCACGAACGTCCCCGTGGATGCACAATCCAGATAATTCTGGATCGTGTCTACAGAGACGACTCCACGCCCCCATTAAACATCCCTGAGCATGCCCTCCAAAAACTCCTTGAAATATGTACGAAAAGGGCCCTTTCTCCACCCACAGAGGCCATATGTACACACAAAAAGACGGCGTAGCGATGGGTTCTCCCCTCGGAGTACTTTTCGCGAACTTCTACATGGGTACTGTGGAACGTCGGGTATCGCCCATCGAGAAACCGTCTATGTACGTCCGATATATTGACGACACCTTCATCAGTGCCAACACGGTGGAAGAAATAGAGCGCCTGCGACAAGCCTTCCACGACCACAGCAGACTCAACTTCACCATCGAGCATTGCCGTGACCGTCGCCTCCCCCTTCCTTGACGGTTTCTCGTCGGGCAACAAGAAGAACGCTTCGTAACACAAGTGTATACTGAAACCCACGAACCTGGGCATGTGCCTGAACGGCGAGAGCGAGTGTCCAGAGAGATACAAACGCACTGCAATCAGCGCCTTCATCAAGAGAGCTCTCTCACACTGCTCTTCGTGGAAGGACACGCACACTGAATTAGAACGTGTTGCCCAAGTTCTAATTAACAACGGGTATTCCAACCGGGACATCGAAAAAAGCCATTTCGCAGAAAGGAAACTCGATAAGTGGTACCAGCAGGAGCCTCACCCCGTCGCCCTTGAAGATGTCACTCTCTTTTACAAGGGAGTATTTCACAAGAAATACAAAGAGGATGAACGAGCCCTTCGTAACATCATCGAAAGGAATGTCTCCCCCACGGACCCTGCGAAAAAAGTAAAATTGATCATTTACTATAAAAGCAAGAAGACCATGGCCTGATTATGAAAAACACCCAGCCCCTGTGATGCAGGACCCTCTCAAGAAAACTAACGTTGTCTACCAATACAAATGCCCTGTCCGGGAATGCCCCGGCGCCTACATTGGTATGACAACGATGCGATTTTCCAAGAGGATATCCTGCCACGCTCAGGAAGGCGCCATCCATAATCATGCAAAAACGTCCACAATACCAGATAACTCGAAGGACATTATTCCTAATATTGGTATTATCGATAAGGCAGCAGACCACCGTCGCCTCCGCCTCTTAGAGGCCCTACACATCGGGAAGGAGAGACCCAGCCTTAACACCACTCAAGAGACTTCACTCCTCCCGACGGTGGCACGTAGGCGCTGCCCGCCGGCACCATAGAGCCGATCGAACGGACCAATCAGGTGCCCCTGCCCAATACTATGCTCCCAGTCTCCAGCGTCCGCACGCGAAGAGCATGCGAGCTTCCACCTCTGCAAGACGGCTTGACTCAGGGACTTAATCCTCTGTTCAGCCAATGAAAACGCAGCGCCCATCAGACCAGAGCACCTGGGACACAATAAATACCGCCAATCTCCCCTTCCCCTAACTACCACTATGCAGGAGGCAGCGACCCAAGCTGCACCAAAACCCACTCCTCAAACCCCCTCACCTCTACCTTCCACATCCGCCCTCAACCCCTCACCTTCCACATCCTCTGACCAAATAAACCACACCCTCAACTCATCCAACTCACCCTCATCATCACCATCAACCACTGAAGGCATGACAGAGGAAACTGGAATAACATTCGCACCAAGGACCCCAGACAGTTATCCTCAACGTACCAATCATGCTGAAAATCATCAATTGGAACGCTGGTGGAATAAGGACAAAGGCAGCTACACTAATTGCAGTCTGCAAAACAGAAATGTGGACATCATTCTACTGCAGAAACCATGCTAACAACTGGGACAAAATTCAGAATAACTGGATATAATGTCTACACAACCCCATGCGTAGGCACAGACAGAGGATTGGCAATTCTCGTCAAGAATTCAATCCCAACAGCAAGAACACACAACCCAATCCCCTGTGGCAACAATGTGGAAACCCTAGCCGTGAGAATCACACTGCTAAACCAGAGGATAGATATATACAACATATATAGCAAAAATACATAGAGAAGAACCAGGAGAACTGCAGCTCACACAGCTCTTCGCACATGCAGCAGAATCACCAACAATTATATGTGGGGACTTCAACGCGCATCACCCTCTGCTATCATCCCCATCGGCCACAAACCAACCTGGAGAGCACATAGCCTTCTCTCTAGATGAGTTTGAAGGAGTCTCACTACTCAACTCAGGCAACCTACACACATAAGAGGAGGCAGATTAGATTTGACATTTGCCACAACAACAATCAGACACCTAACAAGGTGGCAAGTACACACGACATTAGTGAGCGACCACTTTGCCACAGTAACAGAGCTGGAGATGCAGCAACTACCGCCAATACCGCCACCCCCTCCGACAGGGAAACCAAGACCTAGCAGATTGGGTTGTGTTTCGTCTAGGCCCTCGAAGAGTGGGCAGCACAATACACACCTCCAGAAGACATAGATCAGCTAGAAAAAAGATCCTAGTTGAGGCTATACACAATGCTGCAAACAGGGCAATGCCCATGAGAGTAGGAAGAAGAGACCACACCTACAAAGACTCCTGGTACTACTGCCCAGAAGTAAGAAGACTGAAAACCCTACTGAACAGGGTAACAAAAAATTTATAGGAAAAGAAGGACAACAGAAAACAGGGAACTACTACAAGCAGTCAAAAATGATGTTCAACAGCAGCTGCAAGAGATAAGAATTGAAAAGTGGATGGAATGGTGTACAAAACTATCACAGTACACATCTCTCTCAGAGCTATGGAAGTGGCTGAACAGAGTAGCCGGAAAGAAGAGAACACCCGTAGCAACTCACCCACACCCACTAGAAGAAGCGGAAAGACTGGCAACATCCTTCGCCAATAGGACTAGCTCAGGTAACCTCTCCCCTGAAACAAGAAGAATTCAGGATCAACTAGCACCGATTCGATGGGAGGAGATCGATGCGGCCTGCCACAGACCAGACGATACTGACATCCCTTACACAGTAGAGGAACTGAAAGCAGTTTTTAAGTTGGCAGAGACACAGCACCAGGAGCAGACAGGATAACATACACCATGATCAGCAAAATGGGTCCTGCAGAGAAACAGCCTTTCTGAGAATCCTGAACAAAAAACACACATCGCACACAAGACCACAAGCCTGGCGGCAGCAAGACACGCAGCCATCCCCAAACCTAAAGATCCAGAGAACCCAAGACCAATCGCATTGGTGTCATGCATTGAGAAAACTGGAGAAAAAATGGTACTAATAGAATGAAGTACAAGATTGGTCCACTGCACAAGCAGCTATATGCATATCATGGAAGGAGTCGGAACTACAGAGTGCATAACAGATGTTCTCAGCTATATAAATCAGAAGAAGGCCACAGGTAGTCTTCATAGATTTTGAAAAGGCTTTTGAACTAGCCAGTCCAGCAGCAATACTACAATCAGTAGTAAGGAAGGGAGTCCAAGGACACTTACTAGCCTGGACAAAAAACTACGTGCTGAGAAGGCAGGCCAGAGTAAAATTCAAGGAGTGATGTCTACATTCCACGACTTGGAAAATGGCACCCCTCAGGGAGGAATTCTGATCCATTTTTATTTTAATAATATACTAATGGAGAATATAGCCTCCCTGCAGCTTCCAGAAGGCGTTAGAAATCTTCATCTATGCCGATGATGTGTGTGTAGTAGCAAGGGGGAGCTGTTAGAGTACCCGAATGCAAAGGGCACTCAATGACATCAACAATAAATCAAATGAGCTAGGCCTAAAAATAAACATAAATAAAACAAAGGCCATGACAATAAAAGCCCACAGACCGCTGCAACCACTAACAATAGGAGCTGAGCCCATAGAATGGTAGACAGCTACATGTACCTAGGAGTTGTCATAGATCCAGCAAGCTAACTTTCATTTCAAGGAAGAAAATTCAAGTACTTGAGAAGAAAGAGCAAATGCAAGACTTGCTGCCATGAGATACATGTCATCCCTGAAGGAGAGGGAACAAATGAACACATACAGGGAAGTTACTACCTAGCCTGCACCAGAACATTGGTGGGACTATGCTGCCCCCCGCTCTGATAAGGCTGACAGAGGCTCAGAAAGAATCACTGGAGGTCATTCAAAACAATGCAATGAGACTCATGCTAGGAGCACCTACATGGACAATGGCTGTGCAACCTCAGGCTTGAAACTAACCTGCCAAAGCTAGAGGATAGGATTGCACAGCGAAATGTAAGCACAATGGCCAAGATGTTCCTCTCAGAAAGAGACTCCATCTCTAAGAAAAGAGCAAGAGAGGAACTTGCCAAACACCCACAGATTCAAACTTCGAGTTCCTATGGTAAGGAGCCAAAGTGACACATCAAAAGTCTAGGCATGGCAGAAAACACTGCTGCAACTAGGTCCAGACACACACAGGGCACACAACAACTACCACCCTGGAAGAAGGACACTACATATACAAATACACAAGCCTGCCAAGAGCAAAAGAGGACTGCACAGGAGAAGAGCTAAGAGCGGCAGCCTATGAAGCAATCAGAAACACTGAGACCATAGGGGCACAAACATACTACACTGATGGTACTGTAGATCCTGAGAATCAAACTACAGGAACTGCGTATATTCAAGAAACTTCACAGCCTGCTGGAGGACCTCCAACCACGCCTCCACTATGCAGACAGAGTTAACAGCAATAAGACAGGCACTGCTGTACTCACTGGAGAATGAAGAAGGGCCTGTAATCATCCACACAGACTCAAAGTCCTCAATGCAAGCCCTGCAACAACAGAAAATAAAAGAAAATAAGGCACTGCTGGCTGGAATTAAACACTGCCTACTCCAGCACAGCGAAAGAGGAAGGCCTGTCACCTTAAACTGGATACCCAGTCACATAGGAATTCCAGGCAATGAGAGGGCTGATGAGCTAGCCAAAAGTACAAAACACATTGACAGAGTGCAAGTACTATACAACCTGCACTGCAAAACAAGTCCAAACAAAAATGCAATGAAACCACTCTGCAAAGAAAAATTGATCAAATGACCATCGTGAGTGGGTAGAAAGACTCACCGTCTGCCAGATGGGTATAAGAAATCGACTGGTCTAGTGCCTCCTCCCATAGACAGGCACACACCAAGAAAACTTGCTGTGATCATCCACAGACTCAGGCTAGGATATAAAGCCTGCTGGGAAATTGTGGAAACAGTGTCAGATCATGTGAACACTGTCAAGAAGAAACACAGCAACCACTCCTTCACTACCTGCTGGAATGCAGAGAAACAGCACAGCTAAGAGGTGCAGCACAAAATGCAATACCTGCACAAGATGCTGAGCATGCAGCTGCCACAGTCACAAAGACAATCATTGAAAACTTAGAAGAGCATGCCCAGTGCTCTACAACCTACCTCCACCAAGGTAATCAAACTAATAAAATCAATCACCCTCATCACATCCCCTCATTGTAAGGCTCTATCCACATCATCCACTATCATTCTTTTAAACAACTTTACCTACAACTAAAATCCTCCCGCAGGGACCCAGGGAGTAAAGGGTTGGACAACCCCACCTGCACCGCTTCTTCGCCGATTTTCGAAAGCCTTACACTCATTCAAACTTCTTCTATAATATGACATGATGGCCCTCTCTTACTGACACCATCATCCTTCCCCTGTCCACTCCTATCTCTACAACTAAAGATATTTCCAATTTCAAAAAAACTAACCATGTACCTAAAGAATCTTTTCAGATCACCTACGCCGAACAAGGGAAAGGCCCGTGCCAACAAGAAGTGTTGGCTTAATACAACAACAACACAACAAAAACAACAACACCCATTCCAATCAGGTTCACGCTCACCTTTCCTTGAAAATGAACCGATGATACGGTTGGAAACGTTGGAATTCCATTACTAAGATTTGTTAATCACTTTTGTTATCATAACAATAAATTAGTATTTTTAGAAAACATTTCTTTAACCAAGATATGAACATCGGCCCAGCGTTAGCAATATCAGCCCTGATGATAAGAGAATAATAAGAAGAATTGAAAAGACCAAATATTATTATTATTATTATTATTATTATTATTATTATATCATTTTTCTCGGAAAGGTGTGAGTAGTGTTTGTCTTCTGGGAAATGTACCAGTTATATTAATCTTTACTCTCTGACACCTTTCAGTAATTACTGTTCTCTAGTTGAATACATTTAAGGTACGATTTCTTAGAACCATATTTCATTATTAAGCGAAGGGACAGCTAAACATCTAGAGGTCAGCACAAGCTTGGGTTTTTAAAAACAAAAGTAAACATAACCACCACCAAATTTCATTTTATTCTGTAACTTATTTCCTCAAAAAATAAACTTATCCAGAATCCACGAATTCCTAAAAGAAATTTTCTTTTTTTTCTTTTTAAGGAAGTAAGTTCCTTAGTCTTCTGGGGCTGATAAAATCTCAACCAAATCTATTTTTGTGGAAAAAGCGAGCAGGTCAAAAGACAAAAAAAGATGGAAAAGAGAGAGAGAGAGAGAGAGGAGAGAGAGAGAGAGAGAGAGAGAGAGAGAGAGAGAGAGAGGTCGTCTGATAAGAACGAACGTAAAAGCAAAAAAAAAACAAAAAAATAACCTTAGTTGTCCGTAGAGGAATAATATGTAGATCTGTCTCAAATACCAGGCAAAGGAAAAGAAACCAAACATTTCGCTAGTATTGTTAATGAAAATTCACCCTTTACTTCATTGAATCCACATCCTTGTGCATAGCCTGTATCGTTCAGTCGTCTGTCGATCGTAAAAGCAACTCCAGAGCATGACCAAAAAGGGAAAGAAACCCAAAATATTTCTTAGGGGAAAAATATCTTTTGTTATATACTGGATCCAGTCCCTTCAGACAGAGCGCCTCATTCAATTATGAGTTGAATGATGCGTCGTTCGGGGAGAAGGTTTCGCCTTTCCTTTCGCAAATGGAATAAAGGGAAGATTTATTAACTGAACTTCATTCGGCGTCCTTGACTGCGTCTGATTCCTTGGATTCCAGCTGTTGACTTTGGTTTCGGTTTCATTTTGGATCCCCAGGGTACTTTTGGCTAATGTTCTGAAGCATTGCCTTTGATTTATGTGTCGCTTCCTGTAATGGATAAAAGAATAGTTATTACATAATGTATATGTGATTATTATCCATATTTTATCTCATCTAACCCCTTTGATTACACTTATTAAGAACAACGTAAATAATTATGCGTATTATAGTTGTCAGACTGAAAAACTTTGGTCAACTACAATGGCAATTATTATTATAGAAAATAGACAGAATTTACTGTACCTTGTAATGCTATAGTTAAGTTGAAGCTGCCTTCAAATATCTCCTTAATATTCTCTATCAAGTTGTTTTTGAAGCAGAAGTTGACGGAAGAGGCAACTAAATATCCTAATATCCCGGAGGGGGATGGTGCCGTCAGTGCGCCTCATCCGGTGCTCTGTAGGGTTCTTTGCAGCGTCCCTTAGGGCCCCCTGGCTGTAACCTCTGTTGTTCCTTTTACTGCACCTCCTTTCATATTCTCTTTCTTCCATTACTTTCCACTCTCTCCTAACAACTGATTCACAGTGCAACTGTAGCCTAAATTCTATAGTATTCACCTCAGCTAAATATCCTAATGCAGTCAGCACTAGGGAGAAACTTGAACATTTCCTCCGTGTGGAAAATTAACTTAGGAAAAAAATTATATCATTTCAGTTGTTAAAATGAAATAAAAGTTAGGCAAAAGAAGTTGATATAGAAGTAAACTTGAAAGTATTATAAATAGTGTTTCCTTCGCTTACTTTCACGGTAGTGATATTTTCAGCAACAAGGCTTTGAACTTAAAAAATATCATTCATCTAAGTAAACTCAAAAGTATTACAAAAAGTATTTTCTGTGTATGTGGTGAAAAATGTCAGCCAACAAAGATAAATCACAATGATTACGAATGACATTTTCTTCGCATGTGTCCAGTATAGCATTTTCAGCAAGAACATTTCGACCTTTGACCTGACTGAGGCAATTAGCAACCGCAAATACTTCAAACGACTTCCGCCCTCGCCAAAAGCAACATGAAAATTGCTATTTTCCACATCAGTGCTCTCTAATCATCCGGCAATGATTCTAAACCGTTTATTTTTTAAATTAGTTTCACATGACTAAAAGCTTTTGCAATCACGTTTAGGACGATGTTAATCCAAAGGAAAAACTAATTTTGGTTTTTTATTTTTCTTTGGCCTGAGGTGATGCAAGGAGGTCTTCCTTTTCTCTCTCTCAGGGGAAATATCACATTTGGTCAGAGTGAAGGGACGGGAAACATGAATGTTGCTTCCTTCTGATATTCTTCAGCAAGCAGGTTAATTTGATATGGTCTGAAAAGTCAGCGTGATATAATGTCAGCGTCTGGGAGAGATATGTACTTATTATAGGCATAGAATTAAGGTCAGTTGTCATATCGAGTCGCAGACTGATTTCAGTTTTAACTTAACCGTATAACTGACTTTATCATGCAACTGACCTTGTAGTATATCTTCGCTTTTCATGACATTGAAAAGAACTGTTCACGTGAACATGATATTGTCGGAGACTGTTACAAGATAATTATTCATTATGTAAAGGAAAGACTGCGTTTGAAAACACATGAAATCCACGCTTGGCGGGGGAGGGGGGGTAGCGGGGTGCGACTAGTGTCTTAATCGAGGCTGAAAAGACAACGTATTTTACCATTAACTTCGAAGTCGAGGTAAGTAAACTTCCATCTTTTGATCATGAATATAACACTCCATATAAAGAAACTTCTTATGAAGACTTGAAAATGAAAGCGGTCGAATAATTTACAAATAATTTGGACTTATTTCTTTGGTGGTGATGAGGCTGAATTAAAATCGCTTGAGCACACTGCGTGATAACATATAACGTGTGACTAGTTATTTTTATGTTGAACAAATCGTGTTTTATTAAAATTCGTGTAAAGTATTTTCTCAATTTTCATTAATGATTCGGGATGCGCCTTTTCTTGCGAGAACTTTAAGAAATTCCTACTCCAGGCTCAGTACTTATTAAGTCTCTCAAACCACATGATTACCGAAGTCAGCGATACCAGCTTGTTACCACAAACAATGGGAAGAAAATAATGAGCATAAGAATAATTGCGAAGGTGTTCAACCAGTGAGTACAAAACCCCGTCTCATATTTCTCTATCTTCTCAAACAAAACCCCATGTTTAGTCCATGTAGTATTAATGAGGACAAACTGTAGAGATCATAACGGGTTATCCCATAATTAATTTCCAGCAGATTAACTGTTTCCAGTGCGAGGTCTATATTTCATGTAAAGAACTCTCTCTCTCTCTCTCTCTCTCTCAACGAATTTGCTGGAAGGGAAGCCACCCTCCGGCTGAGTTTTTCTTCTTTCTTTTTTCCCAGTAGGACTTTCAATGATGTTTGGGAACAAAGTTCTGAGAAACGACCTTTTAGAATTCGTTGAGCAATTGTTATTCGGGTTTTTTCCTTTTGCCAGAGCAATTGCAAGAGAAGTCTATATTTCCACGTTGGACGACACCTGTGGTCTTCAAAACTGGGTCAGCGCGTTTTTTTATATATATATATATAATTTTTAGTTGGGTATTAACTGTACGTTGGTCTGGAGTGAAAATTTTCATTTTGTGTATACCCTTGCGTAAATTAAATTTCTAATTTTTTCATGTGATTATTAATCATAGAAAATATTCTTTTTACCTTTTTATTACTTTACAAAAAATATCACACGAAATCTGACATTTTCTCATGTAATACCCTTGTTCAAATTAGCTGCGGTTGTTCATGCGATTAGTAATCAAAGAGATAGCTTTATTAAAAAAAAAAAAAAAAAAAAAAAAAAACAATAGTATCCACCTAACAAAATTAAATAGCATTCTTCCCATGCGTCTGTTTCTGTGATTGATTTCCTTATTGACTTTTAAAAGGAAGTCAGCGACTTAAAAATAAATGTTTTTTTTTTAATATAAGGTAAAAGAATTGACACAGAATCTAATTTAAATTGCAAGTTAATTGGGAAAAATTTCGGAATATGCATGAGAAAATTAGCTTTCATGTCTATTTCTAGTCCTTCTCTTTGGTCAGATATATTGTCCAAACACTGACCTAATCACAAGTCCTACATATGCTCGCTTTACTGGATATTTCATACATACGACTCACGAAACATTTGCATATTCTGCTTTTTTTTCAAGAGGAGAAAGTAAAATAAAATATTCTCTCTCTCTCTCTCTCTCTCTCTCTCTCTCTCTCTCTCTCTCTCTCTCTCTCTCGTGTGTCATTTACCTTTCTTCCTTCACTCTAAATTTTTTTAGTTTTTATCCTCTGAAAGTGACATGAAGCCTAACACATGGTTCTATTTGCAGCCAGTGTGAAAGGGCAAATAATTATACTACACGCTGACTGCCTTCCACTCTTGACGCTTCAGGCTTCCATAGTCCTTTCAGTTAAACAACTATTTCCAGAAGCATCGTTCGTGAAGATTTATTCTAAACTGGAATTCCTTAGCAATAAGAGATATCTTAACAGAGGGGAATATAATTTTAAACGCTCAGTAAAAAAAAAATAACAGAGTATAATGTTTCCTTTAGATCATTTTGTAAAATTTTTGGGTTCAGATTGTGTTTATGCAAGTCATATAGTATATATACTGTGTATATATATATATATATATAATATATATATATATATATATATATATATATATGTACACATATATGCACGCACATTTATATATACACACACACGCACACACACACACACACATATATATATATATATATATATATATATATATATATATATATATATATATATATATATATGTATATATATTATATATATATATATATATATATATATATATACATATATTATATATATATATATTATATACATATATATATATATATATATATAATGTTACGGAATTATTTCACATTTAGATCTCCGCTCGTTTATTTGTTAATTTCGACAAAGCTTAGTAATTGAGATAAATAATCAGTCATTTCCCTCTTGTCCTTCAATATTAACTTGATTTCCCACTCTTATCTTTATTTTTAATACAGCTGTCTGTTATATATATATATATATATATATATATATTATATATATAATATATATATATATATATATATATATATATATATATATATATATATATATATATATTCATTTGCCTCCTCTGCATTCATTTGTCTCTTGGTATGACATTTTCCTAACTGTGAATTTATTTGTCCTTATGTCCATCTGTTGGGGCTAAATACTTACATATTCGTTAACAGATATACTGATTGATAAATTGCATTGTGTCAACTATCTACCAGCTATTCTTATTAAGTTTTCCGTAAGCAGTGCACATTAAAATCGAGTGAAAAAAGATGATAAGAAGAGAAAATTTCTGTTCCCAAAGTTATATTTCTTCCTCTGTAAACTTTACCGAAGAGAATATGCAGGGCGTCGAGTCTTCATAAATCTTTCCGCCGAGATTATCTGCCAGTCTTTCGCAAAGGGATTTCGTTTGTTATTTTGGAAGGAGGAGGAGGCTGCTCTCTCTCTCTCTCTCTCTCTCTCTCTCTCTCTCTCTCTCTCTCTCTCTCATCAATAGCACTGCGCAGAAAAATAAACCTATATCCATCAGCCTTCTCCGGTATCTTCCTAAAAGGTTTCTTCAGTAAACCTATTAATCTCAATAACGAATTTACCCAAAGGGAAAATCCTCTATGCAATTTCCATTAAAGGAAAAGCTTTGATGAAGGTGAAGCATATCCCAGCAGAAAAGAATCTAAAATCTAAAAATCACTATTGTACAGACTAGCACACATAACGGCCATTACAGTAAGATTGTCCGTTGTAACGCCAGGAGTCGCTTCGACGGTTGCTGTGCAGGCTAGTGTTTTACCCATTAGGTGGGTGTGATCGGGGGAGGTAGGATCAAACCCCATTAAAAACCATCTTGGGGGTCCCCACTATAAAACCCTGCCAAGTTTCATGCCCATCGGACCAGCCGTTTGGCCGTGATTGAATGACAGACGGACGGACAGACATAACGCCCATCATTGTAAGATACGAGCCGGCTGAAACCAAATTCAATCAATGTTCAAAGCACTTCAGCTTTTAGTTAACGATGTCTTTTGTTAGTGCCTACAGTGGTTGCTAAACTCATTGAAACAAATAATCATTGATACGTGTCAGAATGGAGTGGAATTACAACTGTACTGAGCCACTTTATAGATATATTTATAGATAGTAGATAAATAGAGATAAATAGATGGATTATACTTATATCTTTTTTTCCTTGTCCGGTTTGGATGCGAACACTTGCCATTCGTTTGCGATCTGAACACGCCCTACCAGTAAATGTTGTACTGACAGGCTATGGAGATAGAGAAAAAGTAGAATAATTGCCGGGCTTGAACCACTGACCTTGCAGATGTGAGATGTGAGTTCAGTACTCTACCTTTGCACTATGGTGGTATACACACATATACATATTTATGAATATGTATATAAAGAGAAGGGAAGGTTATGTAGCACAAGGTGTTTCCACGTGTGAATGTATCTCTCACAAGCCCTCTACGTCGGCTATTGTTGAAAGCAAATGGGATCCTCTCTCAAGAGGGTCTCATTCATCTCGGAGAAAGCACCATCACTTTTCCTGGTGAAAGTTCCGTCTGCTTCCATGACGCCCACAACAAAGATCCAGTGAAATATCGTCCAGTATCCTTGTTTTGGCAGGGAATTTTATTTAATTTTATTAAATATGTTCTAGGATTGTCTCATATTCATTTGATTTATATGTATTCATCATAAAGTTTAATTGAAAGTAAAATAATTTTCGCTTCACATCCCTCTCTTAAAGAACTGTACCCATGAAGGTGCGTTCACATTACAGTAGTACAGTACATGTCACAAACACGGTTGCAAATTATCGAACACACATCGACAACAGGTTGAATACATGTTAGGAACTTCCTGGTAGTCCTGTCTGCTGCTTCGTATGGTTAACATTGGCCACAGATTCGTTCTCTCCTGACGGCCTTTGGCTTGTTTTCAACCTGTTTGTGAAAGGTATGCGATTGGTTATCGATTGGCTGTCAAATGTCTTCCTGGATTTTTACGTAAGGAAGTGTATAGAACCAGCCATTACAGGTTTCTTTAATTTTGCAATGAATTTTCTTTCTTTGAATTTATAAGGAATAAAATAATATGCTTGGTAAAGAAACTTAGTTTTATTCATAATTGCTTTAAATAGTTTCATAGCTTACATTACAAACATATTTTTCCCAATATAGAAATTAAGTATAATATATATTATGAGAAAGGAAGTATTACTAGACTTAAGAAACTTAGATGATATACACTTCAGTTTGAAATATTTCCACATCATTGTTATCTGGAGAACCACAATAACATCGCCACGATATTTATATTAGAATCTGTTTTGAGACGTGACGAACACATGGACTCACACCTACACAAGCCATGTAACACTACCCTGCTATGGTGCTGATATCTTCATTCCAACCAGACCTACGTGCTTAGAAAAAAGGTCCACATATCTGAAGGGTCTCTTATGAGAGGCAATGGGTGACCAGGTGGCCCGGAGAAGGCAAGAGAGCGAGCAGAAACATGACCCCCTAAAATGTTCAAGATTTTCGAAGTTTTCAAAGTCAGGGAAAGATTTAATGACAACTCGACATAAGAATGGTGCAATTTTTTTTTATTTCTTTACACTAAGAGAATTTTTGTGATCTGCTCTTCGATATGGCTTTATTTCTAAGACAGCATGGATATTTCGGAATATTGCAATCCGTAAGTACTGCAAGGACTACAGGGGGCCATGGCAGAAGTCTCTCACAAGTACCTTTATATTACTAAAGAAATTTGTTTTTAGCGGCAAAGTAAATAAGATTAAACAATTGTCAGAAGACGATGTGTTTGACCCAACCACCCTGTAGTAGGGGTATAAGAGTACTGTCACTGTAGGTCCTGCGTGTCGTAAAAGGCGACTAAAAGGACAGCTGCTGCCTTGCAGTCGTACTTTTGTAGAAAACAGCTAGGCCCACCGACAATAACTGTGGAAACTGCGGCCTTGCAGGTGGACTTTTTAGTCAAAGGCTAGGCCCACCGACAATAACTTGGAAACCACTGCCTTGCAGTCTTACTTTTGGGTCAAAGGCTAGGCCCATCGCCAATAACTGTGGAAACTGCGGCCTTGCAGTCTTGCTGTTTAGTAAAAGATATAGGCCCACTGCCAATAAATGTGGAAACTGCTGCCTTGCAGGCGGACTTTTTACTCAAAGGCTAGGCCCACCGCCAATAACTGTGGTGATGACAACAAGGGCATGCGGTCGTAAAAATAATAAACCATGCCTGATGTTGTCAGGAATAAGGCGCATCAGGCAACCGACCCATTAGTGTAGGGGCAACGGTGGGAAAGATGCGTTTGACTGAGCTAGGTGGAGGAAGAAAGCTGTCAGAAACATCGACCTCCACATAGAAGTGGGAAAAGATGCAGAGAAAGAAGACCTTTTGATCGTAGTTACCACAAATACTCACTTATTACATTCTGAAACTAAGGCGACGATCAAAAAGTGATTTCCGCTAGAAACGTTTCCATTAAGATCATTTGCATTGGAAAAACGTTTTTTTCTTCAGCGCTGGTGTCATTGCAACTCTCGAGTGCGACGCCGAGGGACCAAGTCGCTTTCGACTCAGATGATGCAAAACAGAATCATTTTTCGTCCCCTGGTGGTTTCTCGGTCTCATATCCTTTGCTCTCCTCGTCTTTTATTTCCAAAGTGTAGCTTCGCATTTTTCATCGCCAGAGTAAGAGAGAAATGGAAGTGGATAGTTATTTTGACTTCGGTTCAGTTTTCTTCTCTGGATTGCGAGATGAAGGTAAATGAATCATTTTTTTTATTGTTCTTTCGTCACCTGGTTTTTCTCTTATTGATCTACATCAGGAGAAGCTGGAGGACGAGAAGAAGCTTTATTTATCTTATAGTGAATTATCCCTCTTCTTGTAAACAGATAGAGGGAAAAATAATACTCTCCCTCTTATAAATGGAGAGATAATATCAATAAGATAGTTGACATTTCATTCATGCCTTGATTTTATCAACTTTCTCTTCTTTGTTTTCTGAAGAAGGAATCTGAGGACAACACTGACATGAAAAGGACGACAATCCTCTCCTTGAAGGAACACAGGATAAGATCATAGAAAGAATGTCGGATGATGGAGAGAAATTTCATATTATCTCTTCTTATTAAACTTCCTATATTCCCGGGAGCAAACCATTCGCTCAGTTCACCTTTATGTTCAATCGAGCGAACGTCCAGATACAATGTTATAGATAACATTGTATCTGGAAAATTCCGCAGTTCTTCTATGTCTTTCCCTGCTTCCATTCTTTTTTACTTGTTCTTCTCCTGCTCCTTCTTCTTCTTAAGTACTTTGGAGAATGTAAGGTAAGCCGAGCAGAGATTTCTTGAATGCTGTCGTTTGTTTTCTCGGGCACTTTAATAATTAAGTGTTGAGTTGCATTACATATTGCCATATGTAATGGAAGTAGCTTCTAGTTTATCCATCTAAAATAACACTTTTAACGAAGTTTTGTTTTATACACTGTAAAAACTAAAAAAAAATGCCCTGTGATGTACTTCCAGCAGTAGTTAGGAGACATTTTCTTCTTTGATTGTGGGTTTATGAAAGAAAAGTGCTTTTAGATTCAGGGCAACTTTGAAAAGTTATTTTTTTATATAGACATTTCATTCACTTCCAGAAGGATTTATATATTTTTTTTATTTGAGAAACTTTTACCAATTTCCTTCAATGTTTTTGTCTGCTCCGATAGAAGGCGCCCGAAGTCTACAGCAGTTTCAGCCACTTCCTTTCTCCTTCTGATTCTCCACAGAACCTTTTGGTGACTTTCCCGAAGAGAGCATTAGGTGAGATTTACTTTCTCCTCTTTTTTGTTCCATTGTGGTTCAGGGAGAGCGCATTCGCTTTCCCCATCTACGAAAGGAGAAATCCTTTCTCCAAAGACGAGGATTTCCAGAGCCTTTTGAGAGCATCCAGGGATTCCGCATAAGCGAGTTTGCCGGTCTCTTTTCCTCATGTTTTAGGAAAGCATTGTATATTGCATCTCTGAAATCCGTATCATATTAATCTCATGTACATTCTTTATAAAAAGAAAAATTCATGTGGGTTACTTTGATTCAGCTTTTATTCAGCAATTTTTTGCATGGAAGTAATGTCCCGATACACGTTTGTGGTTAGCGTATATTCGAATTTTAAATACAAGGCCAGATTTTTTTTAATGGTTCGATTTTCCTGTTATAGTTTCATTCCTGGCATTCAAGCCAATTGCAACCAGAATTTATATATAATTTTTGCAGTCAGCGGCAGTCGCATTCGTACCTTAAATCATTGGATCCATCCTTGCGCTAAAAACTTTCAGACCATTCCTAAATAAAAAATAAAAAAGGCCCATCAGCAACTTGTCGAGCACCCATATGCACTACGCCATTCTCCTCTATATTACACACTACCTTTCCTTTCCTGGACTTTAATGCCCTTTTCGTTCTAAGGCTTTTTCTACAACATTTCACATACGAAAAGCGACGTTTTTCATCTCATGAAGAAAGACGAGGCAATAAACCCAGCCTGTAGTCCTGGATAAAACAGATCCAAGCTCTCGGATGAATGACTCCTACATGAATCCCTTAGGCAGGAAACTTGAACAACATGAGCTGCAACATACACCTAAAAAGAGTGGTGGTCATCAGAAGCACGTTTAACTCCCTTACATGCACTGCGCACGCTTTCGCTCCCAGCATGTTCAAACCCACCCTTGTGATACAGCTCTGCCGCCTACCTACCCAGCGGCCATATTAGTCTTCCTCTCTTCCTTCCTCTCAGTATTTTCGAATATAACTCTCTTCATCACCTCTCTGGCTTCTTCCCTTTTCTCTGCATGACCGAAAGAACCATTTCAAAACGTGATCCGTCCTTTCAACCACGTTCACCTTCTTGCTTCTGAATACCTTAGATCTCTCACCACTTCTGTTCTTAGGCCTCTTATATTGCGCTAACAACTCGTGCATACAGCTAAACCATCTCTCTCTCTCTCTCTCTCTCTCTCTCTCTCTCTCTCTCTCTCTCTCCTGGAATTTCTCGTTAACGCCCGAGGCAGTAAAGCCTCGTTTCCAGGAGATAAGCATTTCAAGGTTCAATTTCCATAATCTGTTTCGCTTATGATCGTGGTCGTATCTATTCCTTACTGCTGTTTTCTCCGCTCATTTTTTTTATTTCCTTTTGTTGTTTTCATATTTTATTATCCTTTTTGTTAAGGACTTGCAAACTTTTCCCTTAGCTGAATTTTCGTTTCCCTCGTCTGTTAATCGATGACAGTTTTTCCAGTTCGTATCATATCCAGTCTTTAATGACAGTTATTCCATCTTCAGCCGAATGAATTTCTTGTCATTCAAAGTTCATTTCTTGACTTCATTTACGATTGATTATAATTATTTGTCTTCTTCCATTGATATATATCTTCGTTTTCACCTTAACGATTAATATGACCAGAGTGAAATCTAAATTTTGCTGTTTAAGTGGTTCATGTGATAAAAAGAAATGAATATGTTTTATTGATGGGAGATAATGTATTAACCAGGGTTGGGAAGTATATTTAGCTAACGAAGGGAAAATGATACTTTTCAAAAATCTAAATTAAAATACACCAATAAAACAAGGATATTGGGACCTAAATATTTACAACCCCTTTTTCCCGAATGTGATCAGCAATGCTGGAGGCATATTATTGGTGATAAATATAATCCAAAAGTATTCTCGACATCGTTCATACTATTCGGAGTAGTAGCAGCATCAGAAGTAGCAGTTGTAATATTAGAAGCAGTAGTAGTCAAAATAACTTCAAACTGTTTTTCATCCTTATGCCTATAGCTTTTGAATAAAATTAATTTATTGTATGCTCTCTCTCTCTCTCTCTCTCTCTCTCTCTCTCTCTCTCTCTCTCTCTCTGTGCCTTTGCTTCCTGTCAACATATGATTAGGTAGTCACTTGATCATTCGTGAAGTTATAATGTATCAACTGCCAACCTGACCGTCCCATGTCACATGTTTGCAACATGTGACAAAGATTAACACAAAGTCCACAAGGACAAAGTCGACGCTAATTGCATTAACACGAACTCTCCTTTGCCAGACGAGACAGGGAATCTCATCCATTTTGAGGCAGAGAAGTGTAACAAGGCGTCTGGATCCAACGAGATGGTTAATTGCTTCCAAGTGCGTTCATTATCATCACCCCGTGTGATGTCATTACCTCATTTGGAGAACTTAAGGCGCTGTCACACTACCGAAATTTCCGTCGACTTTCTGGTGTCATCGTCACGAATTTGAAAACGGTACCGATCGAATTCAACCCATCGCTACCACCGTCGACTTTATTGTTTGTTTATATCTCGGAGAGCGCGCTTTTCAAGTCATCAGATGCAAGATGAGTTGTCGGTACAGTGGACAAGATTGCCAAAACAGTTTTTGGTCGAAGATATGAGGGAGACACGATGCCTATGGGACCATAAGCATGATAGTTTTATGAAAAAGGGTCTTAAATGGAAAAAAAAATTACCACCAAGAATCATCATACGACTTAGGGAAAGCTTTTCTGAACTTGCTGATCTTATACAGATAAGCATGCTATATCGTGAATATCAGATAGTTATATAGCCTAAGTCTGCTCTCATTATGTTTATTTTTCTTTTTGTTTGCTTTAGCAAATAATACAAACAAGTCTTTAAAATTTTTGCAGTATTTCTCTAGCTTAATTTATAATACAGCTGACTATGGTTGTGTAAACAAGGTTACGAATAGCCTATCTAGGCTAGCCCTAGCTTATTTTTTTAAATAAAACTTTTCACGTCTTTTTAACCAGGACCGAACCCAAAGACTTTTTTTTAATTCTATGCACCATCATTAAACACATGCAAGCACGACCCAACCCACTAGCTTTGTGTTATAAGCATAGTTGTTTTTTATCATTCCGGGGAAGTCACAGCTCAGATGGTTCGTTTACGTTTTGACGACGACAACCACGGTGTGAAGAAGAACGTCTGTGACAACCAGGAGTACGGAATGACATCGGCTTCTTTGGAAAGTCGACGACAAACTCAGAAAAAGTCGACGGAAATTTCGCTAGTGTGACAGTGCCTTAAAGCCGACTCCGTCATTAGTAGGTATTTTTGCAAAATGCTTGCCATTCTCTCTCTCTCACTCTCTCTCTCTCTCTCTATCTCTCTCTCTCTCTCTCTCTCTCAGGTCGTGCTTAGCACTGAATTATACTTCTCTCTCCTCTCTCTTCTCTCTCTCTCTCGCTCTCTCTCTCTCATCGCTTCACTCTCTCTCTCTCTCTCTCTCACTCTCTCTCCTCTCTCTCTCATGGTTAGCACTGAATTAAAATCCCTCTCTTTTCTGTTCTGATCAAGTGTGGGCGAGGATTAATTCACGGTAATTAAGTCAGAATTATTTATTGTATTGAGACTTCGTGCATAGTGGGATGTTACGAGTCATTTTGCACTTCATTAGTTGATTTTGGAGAGAGAGAGAGAGAGAGAGAGAGAGAGAGAGAGAGAGAGAGAGAGAGAGTTCGCCTGAGAAACCCGTTCGAATTTTATCAATACGTGTTAATTAATATAAGATTTTAAAAAGATAAGGGACAATCAACATAGAAAATTGATGTTAAGGCTTGCATCTTCATCTAATTATTAGGACGGGGAAGGTAGGAGGGGGGCGGTTGTTGGTAGCGGAATGTGAACTCTAACTGGATGAAAATATTTTCAATGAATTGCATCTGTCTTGTTTTAATGGCAATCTTGGATGACGAACGTCCTTACATGAAGGAGTCAAAGACCAAAATTCAAACTCATGTTTTGAATATCTTTTTTATATGATAATAATAATAATAATAATAATAATAATAATAATAATAATAATAATAATAATAATAATAATAAAAGATAAATCTTCAATCATTTGCAGATTTGATAACGTCAAGTACTTTTGTGATTTTTAAACTTATTCAAGAATAGTTTTCATGCCAAGTCATATCCCAGGTTCTCAGTGAAATTCTGTTTCTCTCACTTACATCAGAGCAATTTCATTTATAATGAATGTTGGTATTCTCAACTTGTGGAAAGTCTTTGTACAAATCGGTAAACTGCAACATTTGCAAAACTTTTCCAGTCCTTAGTCTTGTTTCATTAATTTGATTTAGTCCATATTCTCTGGGGCAGCATCTGTTCCCCTCAGCGCAAAATGAATTCATAAATCGAAACTAATTCCCTTTAGAAGTTCCCTCGAGTCTAATATTGCTTCCATGTAAATTCCTTCCAAGGAGAAGAAGAAGAAGAAAGAATAATCTTGCTAAAGTTGAAGGTTTTCAAAGAAATGTCCTTCGTATTCAAACCAGAATCTTTTATTTATGGTCAGCTATTAAATTAAATCTGCATTCGTAAGTAGTTCACCATACTGTTCCCTTAGCTTTGGGAGTTTTGTAGCCTCTTCTTTTCTTCGTTTGCTACTTTTGTTGCCTAATGTAAGATGCTATTTTCGTGGCCTAATGGTAAGATGCTACTTTTGTTGCCTAATGTAAGATACTGCTTTTGTTGCCTAAATGTATGATGCTGCTTCTGTTACCTGAATTCAAGATGCTACTTTTGTTGCCTAAATGTAAGATGCTACTTTTGGGACCTAAATGTAAAATGCTGCGTCTGTTGCCTAAATGAAGGATGTTACTTTTGTGGCCTAAATTTAAGATGCTGCTTTTGTTGCCTAATGTAAGAGGCTGCTTTTAATGCCTAATTGTAAGATGCTACTTTTGTTGTCTAAATGAAAGATGCTACTTTTGTTGCCTTAATGCAAGACAGAAAATGTAAGAAATCAGAAACTGAAATAACATTTACAAAACTTTTGTATACAAAAATTCCTCTCAGATTGTTCAAGGGAAATGCGCTGAAATAATTCTAAAATGGGTAATCATAATCCTATTCAGTAATTATATTGTAATACGCGGTGCCCGTAATGAATTTGACGACTAATGAGTTATACGTATCTGAAATGACGTGAATTGATAGACGTCTGGTCATTCAATGAAACATGTTCGATTCAATGTTTATCTCCACAATTCATGAATCGAGTCTGTCGTAACTTAATCACGCATTGAAATTAGGACAATGAATATAACGGAGAATTCTGTATTCTTAATTGTCTGAACCTTTTTCATATGCCAAGCTTCTGTTGAGCAACCTTTTTAGAATAGCTAAGAGGAACAGATAGTGCATTCCTTACCTCATCATTGCAGTTACAATGACAGTAGACCTAAGTCCAATGTGTGCTTTACTGCTCATTAGAAACAAACGAACGAATATTTCACCAGCGGACATTTTATTTCACTAAAGTTTTCCCAGTAATTCCAACCTGACAATAAAATGAACTTCAATAGACAGTGTAAGAACCCTTCATAGATTTTAGTCCATAAGCAAAACCTGGTTAGCGTCAACTTCAACGTTAATGTCAGTCAATAACAAAAATGTCCAGTATTTCTTAACGTCCCTCTCCAGTAAAGCATCATAAACGCACGTTGCCAACTTATCGCATACAAGTCGAATATACTTCAACGACTTATTGTAGTTTCTGGCCAGTGCCCCGCATGATTATCCAGTATTTGGCAGAGGTTTGTCTTCCACTTAGGGTCGCTGACTTGTTTTCAACCTGTTTGTGATAAGTTGCTGTAGTGTGGTGAGAACTTTTAGTGCAGTGGTGGATGTAATGTGATGCTGTAGAAGGCTCAGATAAGATGACCCTAGATGCACTTACTTGACTTTCTCTCCATATTATCATTATTATTATTACTTCAGTAAATGAAACCTATTCACATGGAACAAGCACATCAGGGCCGTTGACTTGAAATTCAAGCTTCCAAAGAATGTTGGATTCAACCTCCCACTGAAGACCCCACACTGCAGCAGTAACTGTATTAGGGCTGTTGTATAATAAGGCGCCCTATGAGGTAATGTTAGACTTGCGATAATCTTACGCTAAGTCGGTTGGTTATGCACCTCCATACTCATTGGAGTGTCTTGGGGTCTTACGAAGTGGTTATGACGACGATGTGTTTAAACTCATGATGATATCTTTCTGATGTGAGGTTCTAGTAGAAAAACACGAAGTAATAAAAATACTTCTATTCTTCTGAGATTACATGATGAATATCAGACAGGGTTGTACAGGTCTGCCAATGACGATGGCTTGATCGCTTCTGCCAATGATGATGGCTGATTCTGTTCTGTTCCGACTACCATCTCGGTTACAAGTCATAAAGGAAGCAGACAGTAGCTCGATCATATGAAAATACATACAAATGAGACACATTAGAAATCATGTAGGCCGTTTGAATTATAGGTCGCGGTAGTTGTCTCAAGCAGGAAGCTTGGACTAATGTTTCAAAACAAATGAATGACCACAGGTGACGGCATGTCAACTTAGCCTACTTTATTGTATACATCATCTTAGCGTCTCTGGTCTTGATCACATTCCTGCAAGCAATCTGGTTGACCTCTTTAGTTTTAGTCTTTTATATATATGGAATATATTTTCATTATGTAACTCTTACAACTGATCATGACACAGAGCCAGTGATTTTTCATCGCCCTTGGGAAGACGCGAACCCGTGACATCTGAGCGGCATACCACGACACTAGCCGTCTTGAGTTACCTGTCAGTGGGTATTAATGATTAGCGATATTTATAGAATTATAGGTTATGGTGAAAAAGTTGGCCATGAAAGGGAAATATGAATGAATCCCTTGATCTGAATTAAATCACTCGTAAGCAGAATTTACATGAACAGACCTTAACAAAATTCTTATTAAACTGAATTCTGTACTAGTCCTTTTCTCAAAATCAATTATATATATATATATATATATATATATATATTATATATATATATATATATATATATATATATATATAATATATATATATGTAGCATATGTATATGTATATATAATATATATATATATATATATATATATATATATATATATATATATATATATATATATATATATATATATATATATATATATGTATATATATATATATATATATATATATATATATATATATTTTTATATATATATATATGTATATAATATATATATATATATATAATATATATATATATATATATATATATATAATATATATATATATATATATGAATCTCAGTCCAAACAGCTCAAATAATTATCATGCTAAATACATGCAACCCTTCCGTTGAGGTTGAACAGAAATTACCGGATTATTGCTCTTAACAATACGAGATCGTCTTTCCAGTCTAATTGAATAACCTTTCTCATCCAGACTAATAATTATTCTTAGTCACTGTAACATTTCCTCTTCAATTCAGGCTCTCTTAGTTTCCACTTAATGAGGCTTCGATTAAGAGGACGACAGAGAAGTAGGTCCTTAGGATGAAAGGTACATTTTGTTCTCATTTCAAATATAAAATATTTTGGTCTAATAAAGGGTTATTATAGCGCCTCAGTGGCGTGATCGGTATGGTCTTGACCTGCCACCTCGGTGGCCGCGAGTTTGATTCTCGGGCATTCCGCTGAGCGTGAAAGATGTGTATTTCTGGTGATAAAAGTTCACTCGACGTGGTTCAGAAGTCACGTAAAGCCGTTGGTCCCGTTGCTGAGTAACAACTGGTTCCATGCAACGTAAAAACACACTGGTTCCCGCAACGTAAAATCACCAAACAACAAACAAACAATAAGGGTCATAAGCACCTTATGTACGAAGGTTATTAATGAAAATCTTTATGTCTTTCGTAAAGCAACTCTTGCGTGTGCGCGCATATGCATTAGGGAATGTCGGCTGTAAGAATAGGGCATTTGGAAATAACTTACAAAATCCTTAAGAGATGCAGCAAACGCCATATTCGCTAGAGTGGATTATTATTATTATTATTACTATTACTATTATTATTATTATTACTTATTATTATTATTTTATTATTATTATTATTATTATTATTATTATTATTATTTTGTTCTTAAAGGGTCCACAATAATACAAGTGTTAAGAGTCCGTGTATAATTTTTAATACATAACAAAAAGCTTTCGAACCCTTCCTTGGGTTCATCTTCATTTTTTTTGGGGACTGAAGATGAAACCTGGGAAGGGTTCGAAAGCTTTTTATAGTCTTAAAAATTATACACGGACTCTTAACACTTTGTATTATTGTGGACCCTTTAGAACATTATCTCGCAATAGAGAGTCTTTCCCTATTGTTATTATTATTATTGTTATCTTGCGTATTCAAAGATTTATTGAAGCGTTTCGATTCAGTACAAATTACGAAATCGTGTTGATTTTGCAACGCCATCGCCAGCTAGAAGTCAGTCTTAGGGACGAGTATGATTATCGATAGCCTGAGACTTGTGGGAAATTGGAATAATCAAAAGAAGCCAATATTCTCTTGACGAAGCTTGGTTTAGAGCAAGACCAAAATCGTGAGATAATGGTATAGCATGTGGTCTGCTTTTTTTAAAAGGAGCGATTGTTCAGTTTAGATTTATTATATATTATTAAAATTAACTTTAAAAATTCTTCTCATCCTTTTCTTCAGAAAGTCTCTATGACTACAACAGGAAAGAATTATCTTCACCCTTTATTTTCCAGCTCTTGTAGTGTACGAGAGAGAGAGAGAGAGAGAGAGAGAGAGAGAGAACATTGCCAAAATACTTTCTGTTATAAAACTTGAAAAATGAGACTCTGGTCCTCATGTTTATTCAGATCTGACCTAATTCTATTAGGGCTTAGGTACTCGTGTTTCGACAAAACTGGGCTCCAGGTAAATTGAAATGTCTCGGGAATAATATATATATATTTGTGTGTGTGTGTGTGTGTGTGTGTGTGTGTATGTATGTAATAAATTTATGTATATATATACATAGATTTATTATTACCGGTATTTTCACATTGAAAACATAATAGAGTATTTTAATTTCCCTCTAATTTCATTTCTTTTCAGCTTCTTACTTTCTCTTTTCTTTCTTTTCTTCTTCTCCTTTGAAATTTATTGCAAAGACAATTTTTGTTCATTTCCTGATATTATCAAAAATGTTAAATCTAATTTTAACATTTAGATCACTCCCAGGTTTTCCATGTTTATTCCTTTAATACGTCCAGCAGTCTCTATAAGTGTGAATTATTGATGATTCGTGTCTGTGTGTTTTGTCTGTCCGTCCGTCTGTCTCTCTGACTGAAATACGCATCACATTAGTCTCTCTCTCTCTCTGCTCTCTTCTCTCTCTCTCTACTCTCTCTCTCTCGTCTCTCTCACTCTCGCTCGCTCGTCAGAGGGTTGAATCCCTTGTCCTCCTTCTAAATTGCCATTAATGTTGTAAAAGGGGAACTCTCGTAGCTACATCATAGGTTAATGGCCCGGAGAAAAAACTTGTAAAACCTTTTCCTCCAGTCTCTTTTTCTTCTGTCTTGTAACGTTCGTGATTCAAGGAAACGTTTGAGGGAAACCTTGATTATTAAAGAAAAAACTCTCAGAGGTGATATTAATGGGAACATTGTTGAAAACTAATCTCCAACGGGTCCAGAGTTTCCGAGGAAGAGTATTGAGTTTCGAAACATTTATTTTCCTTTGTATTTTAGAAACTTCTGGTTGTTCCTTTAACAAAAATGACACTCGAATGAAGCGAATAGTCTCGGTGAGAAGCTTTTAATTGGAGTCTGTGAATATTGAAAATATAAAAGAAAGGTTATAAAGAGAATTTTCATCCGCTTATTTTTCTTCAACACTTGACTATTCCAGAAGATTACTAGAAACAATCATCTGTGATATCGGTTTTAGTTTTTTGTAAAAGAAAACTATTGAGATGACTTTGTCTGTCCGCCCTTAGATCTTAAAAACTACTGAGGCTAGAGGGCTACAAATTGGCATGTTGATTGCTCCGAAGAAACTTCGGCGCATTTTTTATTTGTTAGTTTTTTGTTTTTTCCGAAAACATTCCGAGAAATATATTTGTTCTTTTTTTTTCAGATTACGTGAAAAACTTTGTATTGTAACAGACATTGGCCTTAACTCCCATATCTTTTTCCTTGAATAAGAAACCATTGCTATGCGATCAGGTAAGTATGTTTTCCAAACTCAAACACCAACTGCATGGCCATAATGAGCTGTGACAAATTTCAGTCAGGTCTAGCAGGTTTGTTACGTTTCTCTGCTAATCCTCTTTCCACAGAAGCCCTTGAGATCAAATGTTAGCCCGGGATTTATGAAAGGATTTTGTAATTAGCGTTTACGGATCATAGTCGCCCAATCCACGTATTTTGCCTGCCTTAATGAACGGCTAATCGCAGCAATTCGAAACCTACAGTGGCAGGAAAGTTAGTCATTCATTTCCGTTTCTGATTCCAAGGCCTTCAGCTTAAAAGCGTATTCAAAACAGTTCAGAATACACTGAAATCTCACAGATATATACTACGTCCAAAGACTTGGCATAGAAATGTATCCTTCAGATATAAAATTCCAGTGAAAGGGTAATGAATTTCACACATACACACACACACACACACACACACACACACACACACATATATATATATATATATATATATATATATATATATATATATATATATATATATATATATATATATATATATATATATATATATATATATCGAACTTATGGCCTGAACCTGCTTTTAAATCATCCCATTTTAATCGAGTAACATCCAAAATTATCTGGCTGATGAAAAATCATTGACCTCGGGGCAGATTTTAATTTCCAGCCAGGGACGATAGAAAAGTTAACGAAGACATGACTTTATATATATATATATATATATATATATATATACTATATATATATATATATATATATATATAGATCATATATATATTATAATATATATATATATATATATAATATATATATATATATATATATATATATATATATATATATATATATATATAATATATATAAATATATATACAGGGACACTGAAAAGTTCTTTAAATTATAAAAGCTTTATCTTCGGCTAATATTATGGATTTTAGTGATTTTCTTATCAATTACTCCTCAAAGTACAAAAAAATCTTCCCCCATTCCCCCCAAAATTCTCATTCCGCTTATCAGTGATACTCGTAGAATTCCACCCTTCTAATTTTTATCATTATTTCATACCCACAACTATCCTTCTTTTAGGGTGAATGAGAATCTCGCTCATTTGATGTCAGCATACTATGGAAAGTATCGAACACCAGATAGAAATGCATTTCAAACTTCTCCAGTCCAGTCTCCGAGGAAGAGGCGAGAAGGGATGAGTCTGGTCGGCGGCGATAATGGAATCCTTAATCTTTTCTGCTTCCGCAGATTTACCTGACCTTGGCCCCCCTCTCCCTCTCTTGGTTTTGGGGGAGCCAAGAAGTGGGATATTGTAGATTTCAGCAATTGCACTATTTTCTGTCTTTTTCCAAAATTTATGCATGCGTTTGTGCGCAG
>NC_061105.1:43181205-43186527 GCF_015104395.2 Macrobrachium nipponense | reverse complement strand
GAAACTGAAATTACATTTACAAAACTTTTGTATACAAAATGCCTATCAGATTGTTCAAGGGAATGCGCTGAAATAATTCTAAAATCGGTAATCATAATCCTATTCAGTAATTATATTGTAATACGCGGTGCCCGTAATGAATTTGACGACTAATGAGTTATCTGAAATGACGTGAATTGACAGACGTCTGGTCATTCAATGAAACATGTTCGATTCAATGTTTATCTCCACAATTCATGAATCGAGTCTGTCGTAACTTAATCACGCATTGAAATTAGGACAATGAATATAACGGAGAATTCTGTATTCTTAATTGTCTGAACCTTTTTCATATGCCAAGCTTCTGTTGAACAACCTTTTAAGAATAGCTAAGAGGAACAGATATTGCATTCCTTACCTCATCATTGCAGTTACAATGACAGTAGACCTAAGTCCAATGTGTGCTTTACTGCTCATTAGAAACAAACGACGAATATTTCACCACGCGACATTTTATTTTCACTAAAGTTTTCCCAGTAATTCCAACCTGACAATAAAATGAACTTCAATAGACAGTGTAAGTACCCTTCATAGATTTTAGTCCATAAGCAAAACCTGGTTAGCGTCAACTTCAACGTAATGTCAGTCAATAACAAAAATGTCCCAGTATCTTAACGTCCCTCTCCAGTAAAGCATCATAAACGCACGTTGCCAACTTATCGCATACAAGTCGAATATACTTCAACGACTTATTGTAGTTTCTGGCCAGTGCCCCACATGATTATCCAGTATTTGCCAGAGGTTTGTCTTCCACTTAGGGTCGCTGACTTGTTTTCAACCTGTTTTTGATAAGTTGCTGTAGTGTGGTGAGAACTTTTAGTGCAGTATGGATGTAATGTGATGCTGTAGAAGGCTCAGATAAGATGACCCTAGATGCACTTACTTGACTTTCTCTCCATATTATCATTATTATTATTACTTCAGTAGATGAAACCTATTCACATGGAACAAGCACATCAGGGCCGTTGACTTGAAATTCAAGCTTCCAAAGAATGTTGGATTCAACCTCCCACTGAAGACCCCCACACTGCAGCAGTAACTGTATTAGGGCTGTTTGCTTGTATAATAAGGCGCCCTATGAGGTAATGTTAGAGTTGCGATAATCTTACGCTAAGTCGGTTGGTTATGCACCTCCATACTCATTGGAGTGTCTTGGGGTCTTACGAAGTGGTTATGACGACGATGTGTTAAACTCATGATGATATCTTTCTGATGTGAGGTTCTAGTAGAAAACACGAAGTATAAAAATACATCTATTCTTCTGAGATTACATGATGAATATCAGACAGGGTTGTACAGGTCTGCCAATGACGATGGCTTGATCGCTTCTGCCAATGATGATGGCTGATTCTGTTCTGTTCCGACTACCATCTCGGTTACAAGTCATAAAGGAAGCAGACAGTAGCTCGAACATATGAACATACATACAAATGAGACACATTAGAAATCACGTAGTCGTTGAATTATAGGGTCGCGGTAGTTGTCTCAAGCAGGAAAGCTTGGACTAAATGTTTCAAAACAAATGAATGACCACAGGTGACGGCATGTCAACTTAGCCTACTTTATTGTATACATCATCTTAGCGTCTCTGGTCTGATCACATTCCTGCAAGCAATCTGGTTGACCTCTTTAGTTTTAGTCTTTTATATATAAGGAATATATTTTCATTATGTAACTCTTACAACTGATCATGACACAGAGCCAGTGATTTTTCATCGCCCTTGGGAAGACGCGAACCCGTGACATCTGAGCGGCATACCACGACACTAGCCGTCTTGAGTTACCTGTCAAGTGGGTATTAATGATTAGCGATATTTATAGAATTATAGGTTATGGTGAAAAAGTTGGCCATGAAAGGGAAATATGAATGAATCCCTTGATCTGAATTAAATCACTCGTAAGCAGAATTTACATAAACAGACCTTAACAAAATTCTTATTAAACTGAATTCTGTACTAGCCTCCTTTTCAAAATCAATTATATATATATATATATATATATATATATATATATATATATATATATATATATATATATGTATATATATATGTATATATATATATATACATATATATGTATATATATATATATATATATATATATATATATATATCATATATATATATATATATATATATATATATATATATATATATATATATATATATATATATATATATATATATATATATATATATATCTATATACATATATATATATATATATATATATATATATATATATATATATATATATATATCATGAAATCTCAGTCCAAACAGCTCAAATAATTATCATGCTAAATACATGCAACCCTTCCATTGAGGTTGAACAGAAATTACCGGATGATTGCTCTTAACAATACGAGATCGTCTTTCCAGTCTAATTGAATGACCTTTCTCATCCAGACTAATAATTATTCTTGGTCACTGTAACATTTCCTCTTCAATTCAGCTCTCTTAGTTTCCACTTAATGAGGCTTCGATTAAGAGGACGACAGAGAAGTAGGTCCTTAGGATGAAAGGTACATTTTGTTCTCATTTTAAATATAAAATATTTTGGTCTAATAAGGGTTATTATAGCGCCTCAGTGGCGTGATCGGTATGGTCTTGACCTGCCACCTCGGTGGCCGCGAGTTTGATTCTCGGGCATTCCGCTGAGGCATGAAAGATGTGTATTTCTGGTGATAAAAGTTCACTCTCGACGTGGTTCGTAAGTCACGTAAAGCCGTTGGTCCCGTTGCTGAGTAACAACTGGTTCCATGCAACGTAAAAACACCACTGGTTCCCGCAACGTAAAATCACCAAACAAACAAACAAACAATAAGGGTCATAAGCACCTTATGTACGAAGGTTATTAATGAAAAATCTTTATGTCTTTCGTAAAGCACTCTTGCTTGTGCGCGCATATGCATTAGGGAATGTCGGCTGTAAGAATGAGACATTTGAAAACAACTTACAAAATGCTTAAGATAGGCAGCAAACGCCATATCCGCTAGTGTGCATTATTATTATTATTATTACTATTATTATTATTATTATTATTATTATTATTATTATTATTATTATTATTATTATTATTTTGTTCTAAAGGGTCCACAATAATACAAAGTGTTAAGAGTCAGTGTATAATTTTTAATAAATTACAAAAAGCTTTCGAACCCTTCCTTGGGTTCATCTTCATTTTTTTTTTTTTGGACTGAAGATGAACCTGGGAAGGGTTCGAAAGCTTTTTATAGTCTTAAAAATTATACACGGACTCTTAACACTTTAGAACATTATCTCGCAATAGAGAGTCTTTCCCTATTGTTATTATTATTATTGTTACTTGCGTATTCAAAGATTTATTGAAGCGTTCGATTCAGTACAAATTACGAAATCGTGTTGATTTTGCAACGCCATCGCCAGCTAGAAGTCAGTCTTAGGGACGAGTATGATTATCGATAGCCTAAGACTTGTGGGAAATTAGAATAATCAAAAGAAGCCAATATTCTCTTGACGAAGCTTGGTTTAGAGCAAGACCAAATCGTGAGATAATGGTATAGCAATGTGGCTTTTTTTAAAAGGAGCGATTGTTCAGTTTAGATTTATTATATATTATTAAAATTAACTTTAAAAATTCTTCTCATCCTTTTCTTCAGAAAGTCTCTATGACTACAACAGGAAAGAATTATCTTCACCCTTTATTTTCCAGCTCTTATAGTGTACGAGAGAGAGAGAGAGAGAGAGAGAGAGAGAGAGAGAGAGAGAGAGAGAGAGAGAGAGAACATTGCCAAAATACTTTCTGTTATAAAACTTGAAAAATGAGACTGTGGTCCTCATGTTTATTCAGATCTGACCTAATTCTATTAGGGCTTAGGTACTCGTGTTTCGACAAAACTAGGCTCCAGGTAAATTGAAATGTCTCGGGAATAATATATATATATTTGTGTGTGTGTGTGTGTGTGTGTGTGTATGTATGTAATAAATTTATGTATATATATACATAGATTTATTATCCGGTATTTTCACATTGAAAACGTAATAGAGTATTTTAATTTCCCTCTAATTTCATTTCTTTTCAGCTTCTTACTTTCTCTTTTCTTTCTTTCTTCTTCTCCTTTGAAATTTATTGCAAAGACAATTTTTCTTTCCTGATATTATCATAAATGTTAAAATCTAATTTTAACATTTAATCACTCCCAGGTTTTCCATGTTTATTCCTTTAATACGTCCAGCAGTCTCTATAAGTGTGAATTATTGATGATTCGTGTCTGTGTGTTTTGTCTGTCCGTCCGTCTGTCTCTCTGACTGAAATACGCATCACATTAGTCTCTCTCTCTCTCTCTCTCTCTCTCTCTCTCTCTCTCTCTCTCTCGTCAGAGGGTGAATCCCTTGTCTTCCTTCTAAATTGCCATTAATGTTGTAAAAGGGGAACTCTCGTAGCTACATCATAGGTTAATGGCCGGAGAAACTTTTGTAAAACCTTTTCCTCCAGTCTCTTTTTCTTCTGTCTTGTAAACGTTCGTGATTCAAGGAACGTTTGAGGGAAACCTTGATTATTAAAGAAAAAACTCTCAGAGGTGATATTAATGGGAACATTGTTGAAAACTAATCTCCAACGGGTCCAGAGTTTCCGAGGAAGAGTATTGAGTTTCGAAACATTTATTTTCCTTTGTATTTTAGAAACTTCTGATTGTTCCTTTAACAAAAATGACACTCGAATGAAGCGAATAGTCTCTGATGAGAAGCTTTTAATTGGAGTCTGTGAATATTGAAAATATAAAAGAAAGGTTATAAAGAGAATTTTCATCCGCTTATTTTTCTTCAACACTTGACTATTCCAGAAGATTACTAGAAACAATCATCTGTGATACCGGTTTTAGTTTTTTGTAAAAGAAAACTATTGAGAAGACTTTGTCTGTCCGCCCTTAGATCTTAGAAACTACTGAGGCTAGAGGGCTACCAATTGGCATGTTGATTGCTGCGAAGAAACTTCGGCGCATTTTTTAGTTGTTTTTTCCGAAAACATTCCGAGAAATATATTTGTTCTTTTTTTCAGATTACGTGAAAAACTTTGTATTGTAACAGACATTGGCCTTAACTCCCATTTCTTTTTCTTGAATAAGAAACCATTGCTATGCGATCAGGTAAGTATGTTTTCCAAACTCAAACACCAACTGCATGGCCATAATGAGCTGTGACAAATTTCAGTCAGGTCTAGCAGGTTTGTTACGTTTCTCTGCATATCCTCTTTCCACAGAAGCCCTTGAGATCAAATGTTAGCCCGGGATTTATGAAAGGA
>NC_061105.1:43173705-43178705 GCF_015104395.2 Macrobrachium nipponense | reverse complement strand
ATATATATATATATATATATATATATATATATATATATATATATATATATATATATATATATGTATATATATATATATATATATATATATAGATATAATCTTCATAACACGAAGATGAGATATGTCAATATCGTCACAGGAGAAAAGAGAATAAAAGACTCTAGTAGCTCGATAATTTCGCCTTCCACCAGGCCTCTTCAAGAGCTTTATTTTGAAGAGGCCTGGTGGAAGGCGAAATTATCGAGCTACTAGAGTCTTTTATTCTCTTTTCTCCTGTGGACGATATTGACTTATATATATGTATATATATATATATATATATATATATTATATATATATATATATATATATATATATATATATATTATATATATATATATATATATATATATATATATATATATATAAATAATATATATATATATTCTATGCGTGTGCACTTATTGGTAGGTAGCTAAGAAAGGAAGAAGATTCAGGAAATGTAGGAGAAAGTATGGCAGACGTGTACCAGTTATTTCAAAATACCAAAATAGAAATAGCAAGTATGTATTTGACATAACTCTTCATGAACCAAATACAGCCTCGAACAGGTGACCACCTTGGAGGTCAGCTGAAACTTCCGTTGTTTGGCGAGATGACCTTTTGCCCTGCTTCAGGCAGTGCCCCGAGTCGGTCATGCGAGGGTCAGGTCATCCACTGCAAAGGTTTTCGTGATTACGTCGTCTAGGTTTTCTAAATATGACTTCTCTTGGTTATTTTTGGGTGGGTACCTCTTGGTATTGTTTTAAAAAATAAGTTTTTATTAATTTTTGCAATATGCGGTCTTTTAGCTATTAAATATCGCTTGATCTTCAGCACTGCTTAGATTATTCATTTAAGTCATGAATTTGAATTGTTTTCATTCTAACCTACCAGTAAATGTATAACAAGATTCCAATTACAGCAATAATGCCAAATGGTACAGTTTTATACTTTTCAGTTTTAATCTCTGAATAACTGGGTTATTTCTTATCTTCAACAAATCTCTGCAATTATCTGGCGCCACTATCCTCCCCGTCTTTTTAATTAGAGTGAAAGCAATTTGACTTTAGTTTCAAAACTAAAACACCGAGACATGAAATGACCCTCGCCCAGTTTCTTACCCAACGACTGGACTTACTTTCAAAATAGCGGTTCCTTCCTTTTCCAGGAAATATCAAACAAGTCTTTTGGGAGAACTAGTTAGTGGGGCCTGGTACCCGGGTGGTAAGGCCGGGTGCCACGGCCCCAGACGATGTGACTCTACTCTAAAGTAACATTTATCTAACACCGTTTTTTTTTTTTTTTTTTTTTTTTTTTTTTTTTTTTTCTGCCGAGCTGACGCTCAAACTTTTTATTTCTTTTTATTTTCTATGTGGTTGTACCTGCCCTACTTGTCAGAACGTAAGAATTCACAATTCAGTGTTTACCGTAAACTACCAACCAAGCGGTAGATTTCCCGGATGTCATTTTCACCCGTATCTTACCATATTCGCAAACGATTTGGAAATGGCTTGGTCTTATTAGTTAGGTAGTCACTGAGTCGGGAAAGACCCTCTCTCCTTGACTCCTCTTTAACCCCTTAATGCCAATAAATTGGTCCACAGAGGTTACTTATAACAGTTACCAAACTACTGGTTTTTTGTATTAAGATAGAGTTCCCTTAGCCGTGACGTCGCGGGTCGAGTCGTGAGCCACCTAGCTGTTCTCGCTCCATAAGAAATTAAAAGGCCAAGATTTGAATTGCCCGTGAAACCGATAATGTTGGGAAGATAGTATTTAGACCTATGTAATTTGACTGAGAAAAATAAGTATTTATATAATGTTATAAATATTATGAAATATGCAAGTATTTATATAGTGTTATGTAAAATATGCAAGTATTCATATAATGTTATATGAAATATGCAAGCATGTAAGTAGTTAAATAATGCTATACAAAATATGCAAGTATATATAATGTTATATAAAAAAATGGAAGTATTTATATAATTTATAAAATATGCAAGTGCTTATATAATTTCATATAAAATATGCAAGTATTTATATAATGATATATAGAATATGCAAGTATTTATATAATGATATATAGAATATGCACGTATTTATATAATGTTATAGGAAATATACAAGAATTTATATAATGTTATATAAGATATGCAAGTATTTATATAATGCTATATAAAATATGCAAGTATTTGTATAATGTTATATGAAATATGCCAGAATTTATATAATTTTATATAAAATATGCAAGTATTTATATAATGTTATATAGAATAGGCAAGTATTTATATAAGCTAATATAAAAATGCAAGTATTTATATAATGTTATATAAAATATGCAAGTATATATAATGTTATATAAAATATGCAAGTATTTATATAATACTAATATAAATATGTAAGTATTTATATAATGTTATATAAATATGCAAGTAGTTTATATAAAAATGTTTTTATATGAAATATGCAATAGTATTTATAAAAGTTATATAAAACAATATGCAAGTATTTATATAGAATGTTATATAGAATATGCAAGTATTTATATAATGCTATATAGAATATGCAATTATTTATATAATGTTATATAAAATATGTAAGTATTTATATAATGTTATAAGAATATGCAAGTATTTATATAATGTTATGTGAAATATGCAAGTATTTATATAATGTAATATAACATTTGCAAGTATTTATATAATGTTATGTGAAATATGCTGCTTAGTTCTCATTTAATTTTTTTTATAGTCAACAAGTATTTTTTGCATACTATTGTAGAAACTTGTATTTTTCTTAACCAAAATGTATGGGTCTCAATGTTAACGTTCCTCTATTAACGATTTGTGTGTGTTTATATGTGTCAATGTTTGATAAAAATCTATTGAGGATTGCGTGAATTTAATGAATACCGGTGTATATTTAGAATAATCAAGATTTACAAATGGTGAAAGACTGTTCCTCCATTCACAAGAGACTCAAAACTGGCAACCTGCACCACACCAGTAAAATGCTCGGATTTCGGATCCGTGATTTGGTAAAACGGGTCTGCACCTGACTGTCAATTGCACTGCAATTATCATCAGCACAGATGCTCAGATTTGTGGCAGTATTACGAGAGACAGAGAAAAAGAGTCTACACAGGAAGAATTTTAGAATGGAAAATAGAGAGAGAGAGAGAGAGAGAGAGAGAGAGAGAGAGAGAGAGAGAGAGCGAGAGAGAGAGTTAGGAGGGGAGGGGGGAGGAGTTTGGGGTAGATAAGGAGAGAGAGAGAGAGATTTTACACTTTTCACCCGCAGTGATGAGTCGCCTCTACAGTTATGATATTATAATCATGAGGTGGAAAAAATCACCAAAATTTCTTTTATTATTTACAAGTATTAGATTGCTGTTAACAAAGTGGGTGAAATATAGGCTATTCCTGAATACATAGAAAGAAAAATATTCCGACATAAGTGACTTCTTATGCGATGCGCAAAAATTTGGAGTTATGGTACAAAATTGAATAGGAGCAGGTATACTGTTTGTATTCAAGTTCCGTTCAATTTCGTTTTGCAATAATTCCACTTTTTCATTATCTAGTTTTAGTTATCTTGTGTTAAAACTTAAGGTCGCAATGAAGAAAATAGTATCCCTGTCGATTCTAACAACGTAAGCTATTCTTCTTCCATAAATAAAATATTGAAATTATAACCACTCTATCTAATGAGCACTTCTGCTCTCATTCTTACATTTATAAACATATTTTCGAGCTCGTTCCCTCTCAGCGTCTTTCCCAGTAAAGCAAGGAATCAGCACAATGCTCAGATATACATCAGAGTCGTTTTGAGTTTCAGACAAGAAGGAAACGAATTGCTTTCCATGAAATGTAACTTTCCTCTGTACGCAGAGAAATTACCCTTCTTTGACGCGGTAGCTCATTGCCAAGGTACCTTTGTCTTCTGCAGCAATATTTGCTTCCGTCTTCAAGGATATTTGCTAGAAAGAGGTCTGTGGAGAGTTTTAAAATATTATAGCAAATACCCTGGATTAATGTGTGTTTAAACTTCCTAGGTAAATTACTTGCAATTGCTTTCAGTGATAAGTAATACAGATTTTGGGCTTTTTATGTCCGTGGAGAATTTAAGTAAACTTCAGTTTTTCAGACAAAGTTATTTGGTATTTATTTTGGTTGGTCCAATACAGGAAACTTCTAAATACTATTGGCTGGTTCTCATTTCAATTGCCGATCTAGCGAGTGTGTGTATGTGTATGTTTAGTATATGAATATGATACTACTCAAGGAAATTGTTCATGAGATATTCAGACTATAAGAATTTTCAGTCGTGGCCAATATACTGTGAGAGAAAAGGATTTGTTTGTGCAAATATGTTTTACATATAAACAACATTCTTTAGTTTCATTCATGCTTACTTGTATAGCAAATTACACTTCCATGTTTGGCGATTACAGAGCCGAGGTTTTATTTAATAATAATAATAATAATAATAATAATAATAATAATAATAATAATAATAATAATAACAATAAAAACGATCAGGCAAAGATCCTCTGGGACTATGGTATCAGAACGGATAGGGGGATACGTGCAAATAGACCAGACGTGACGTTGATTGACAAAGTCAAGAAGAAAGTATCACTCATTGATGTCGCAATACCATGGGACACCAGAGTTGAAGAGAAAGAAAGGGAAAAAATGGATAAGTATCAAGATCTGAAAATAGAAATAAGAAGGATATGGGATATGCCAGTGGAAATCGTACCCATAATCATAGGAGCACTAGGCACGATCCCAAGATCCCTGAAAAGGAATCTAGAAAAACTAGAGGCTGAAGTAGCTCCAGGACTCATGCAGAAGAGTGTGATCCTAGAAACGGCGCACATAGTAAGAAGAGTGATGGACTCCTAAGAAGGCAGGATGCAACCCGGAACCCCACACTATAAATACCACCCAGTCGAATTACAGGACTGTGAT
>NC_061105.1:43163705-43168705 GCF_015104395.2 Macrobrachium nipponense | reverse complement strand
GTTTGATTTTTTAATGTCAGAATTTCTGGAAATGAAAAAAAGAACAACATACCAGAACAGGAAAGAGACATGGGAAAATCCTTATTACTACCAATATTAAATGAAGGAGAAACACGCAAACCATCATAGTGATGAATGCGCAGGGTTTAGTTACGAGTAACTCAAAAAGAAAAATGGATACTTAGAAGAACTAACCCAAATTGAAAAGAAAATAGATATAATGAATATAAATGAAACCTGGTATTCCCAAGAGACTGGGAATGATGATCAAATAAAAGGGTTCCAAACTTATAGATCAGATAGAAAAAATAGGAATCAAGGGGGAACCGCAATATATGGGAAAGACAAAAAACAAAAGGAAAAAATATATGAGAAATATAGTAACTCAGAATGTGAAATAATAGCGGTAGAATTTGAATCTGAAAAATTAATGAACATAGAATATATAGACCTCCTAATACTAAAGAGTTTGACTTAATAATAGAAAAATTGGATGATATATGTAGAAATCACAAGGACTGGATTATTCTCCTATCTGGAGACTTCAACTTTCTTTCGTAGATGGAAAGAACGAATAGGAGATTGTGGTTGTACTTATACATATAAAAAGAGAGTAATAGTAGTGCAGAAGATAAGAGGCAATTCGAAAAGCTATTAGATATGCTACTAGAATACCAACATTGCAACAAAAAATAAATCACCGGCCAACAAGAAAGGAAAATACTTTAGACCTAGTATTTGTGAACGAGGTGAATTATGTTAAAGAAATAATAGTTTATAATGCGAGTATTTCAGACCATAATGTCATAGAATTAACAGTCCATTCCAAAGCAAGTGAAAACAGAGATAAGCAAGAAATGAAAAAGTGGGAAGGATATGGAAAATACAACTTCTACAGTAAAAATATAAAATGGTCAGAAATAAATGAAGAATTAAACAAAACTTGGGATAACATTTTCGTAAGTGATGACATAAGGGTAAATACGGAGATATTATATAAAATATTAGAGAAAATAGTGGATAAATATATACCGAAGAAGAAAAGTAAACATCAGTCATGCATACCAAGAGACAGAAGGATCTTGTTCCAGAAAATCAGAAAGTGGAAAAAAGGTCTTGCAAAAGAAAAAGAAAAAAATGCATGTAAAGTTATAGAACTAAAAAGTAAGATAGAAAATGCAGAACAAAAGATTATACAATCAAAAGAAAATGAAAAACGGGACTTGGAAGAAAAAACCCTAATAAATATCAAGCAAAACCCCAAACTATTATACTCATACACGAAAAAGATGAATAAAAGAAGAATAGAAATAGGCCCTCTAAGAATTGAAGGGAGATTAACGAATGAAAAAAGGAAATTTGCAACATACTGGCAGAACGAGATAAGAGAGAATTCACCCCTAGAATAGATAATGAAGATAATGATATAGAAGTAAGGGACGAAAATAGTGAATATTTAGCTGACATAGAAATTAATGAAGCTGATAGTGCAGGCAATTAATGAAATTAAAAATGGAGCTGCTGCAGGGCCTGATGGAGTTCCTGCTATTTTGTTAAAGAAAGTAGTTCATTCTATTGCAAAGCCACTTGCAATATTATTAAGACAAAGTGTAGATACAGGCAAGATTTATGATGAGCACAAATTAGCATATATCACCCCTACTTTCAAAAGTAGATCAAGACTAGAGGCAAGTAATTATAGGCCTGTGAGTCTAACATCACATATTATGAAAGTGTATGAAAGGGTAATGAAGAAAAATATTATGAAACATTTAATAAAAAATAATTTGTTTAATATAGGACAACATGGTTTCGTACTCGGAAAAAGTACACAAACCCAACTGTTAGTCCACCGTGAGAACATATTCAAAAATATGAAAAGCGGAAATGAAACAGATGTGGTTTATCTAGACTTTGCAAAAGCTTTTGACAAGGTAGACCATAATATATTAGCGAAGAAAATTAGAAAACACAATATCGTGGATAAAGTGGAAGATGGTTAAAAGAATTTTTACACAACAGAAAACAGATAGTTATTGCAAACGATGAGAAATTGGATGAAGCCAAGGTAATATCCGGTGTGCCACAAGATACGGTGTTGTTAGCTGCAATACTGTTTGTTATTATGATTGAAGACATAGACAGTAATGTTAAGGATTCGGTAGTGAGTAGTTTCGCTGATGACACAAGAATAAGTAGAGAAATTACTTGTGATGAAGATAGGAACGCTCTACAAAGAGACCTTAACAAAGTATATGATTGGGCAGAGGTAAATAGGATGGTATTTAACTCTGATAAATTTGAATCAATAAATTATGGAGACAGCGAAGGAAAGCTATATGCATATAAGGGACCTAATAATGAGACAATCACAAATAAGGAAGCAGTTAAAGACCTTGGTGTGATGATGAATAGGAACATGTTATGCAATGATCAAATAGCAATTCTTTTGGCAAAATGTAAAGCAAAAATGGGAATGTTGTTACGGCACTTCAAAACAAGAAAAGCTGAACACATGATTATGCTTTATAAAACATATGTTCGTAGTCCACTTGAATATTGCAATATGATATGGTACCCCACACTATCAAAAGGATATTGCACAAATAGAGAGTGTACAAAGGTCCTTTACAGCTAGAATAGAAGAAGTTAAGGACCTTGACTACTGGGAAAGACTACAATCCTTAAAATTATATAGTCTAGAAAGGAGAAGAGAACGCTACATGATAATTCAGGCATGGAAACAGATAGAAGGAATAGCAGAAAACATCATGGAACTAAATATATCAGAAAGAGCAAGCAGAGGTAGATTAATAGTGCCCAAAACTATACCAGGAAAAATAAGGAAAGCACACAGGACATTAATCCACTACGCACCAGCATCGATAATGCAGCGTCTATTCAATGCGTTGCCAGCTCATCTGAGGAATATATCAGGAGTGAGCGTAGATGTGTTTAAGAATAAGCTCGACAAATATCTAAACTGCATCCCAGACCATCCAAGATTGGAAGATGCAAAATATACCGGAAGATGTACTAGCAACTCTCTGGTAGACATTAGAGGTGCCTCACACTGAGGGACCTGGGGCAACCCGAACGAACTGTAAGGTCTGTAAGGTAAGGTCTCTCTCTCTCTCTCTCTCTCTCTCTCTCTCTCTCTAAGTCCAAATTCGAAGATTTTAATATATTTCACATGCAATACTCACCTGTCTGTCTGTCTCTCAGAATTTTGAAGGTTTTTACTTAATTTCTCTCTCTCTCTCTCTCTCTCTCTCTCTCTCTCTCTCGCTCTTCTCTCTCCTCTCTCCTCTCTCTCTCTCTCCTCATGAATCAACAACCTCAAGACCTCAGACCAAACATCAAATTCTTAAAAATCTGAATAAAAATCCCATTCATCTGTCCCAAAATCATGACGAAAATCCTCGCAATTCATCACTGTGGACGAGTAGCCTTCACTCCTCGCCTTCAAGTCCATCATCCCTTCATCATCAGTTTGGAGATGATGAAATTATCAAACTGAATTAAAATGAAAGGATGATGTCTTTTCTCTAGTGAATGGAAATGGACGAAGGTTTTATCATTAGTTTTAATCAAAATGTTTATTCTTTTGTAATTGGCGAAATGAAGGTTGGATTTTAAATTACTGTCTTCTCGGAATGTGTTGAAATGCTTTGAGCGTCTCAATTTTTGTTTAAGAATATTTTTTTTCAGTTAAATCCCTTAGGGTTTAGGATTTAATTAGGATTTAGTGCATGAGCTTTGAAGAGTTAGTTGACGGAACTAATTAATTATAGTGTTCCTTTTAATTCAATTAAGTTCAGTGAGTTGATATTCGATAGTAGCCACTTAAGGTTAACATAATCGTCTGAGCTAATGATCATGAGTTATTTGAACATGATAATTTACTCTTGAATGAAAGGCAAAAAAAAGTCCCTAAAGAAACCCCTGTGACCGATCCCTCACAAACAATGAAAATCCAGCTGCCCTGAAACAGGAGCTGAAGTTTTTTTTTTTTTTTAGTTTTTTTGGTTTGTTTTTTATTAGAATTGAATTTAGAGGGTTGGGAAAGAAAGCTTATATATTTTGGGATATTTCAAGTGCTAATAGATCATGTGGGGTTCGTCCCGTTTCAAGGAAAACTCTCTCTCTCTCTCTCTCTCTCTCTCTCTCTCTCTCTCTCTCTCTCTCTCTCTCTCTCTGGTATTTGGAAAGAAAAACAGACGAAGTTGTTGGATTAGAGGGGGAACTCCCCTAGAGTGAGGGTATGAAAATACACGGCTTTGCTCCCTTTCTATTTTTCCGGCTAATGGCCTAATACGTTTTTTTTAGCAAATGAAAGTCTGATTCTGCAATGATAATCCATCAACAGAATTGAATTTCTCTATTTCTCTAAGGACTTTAGCTGCAGCTATTAAATTTAGGTCTTACGTCATTTTCTGTTTCAATTCATCATGTAACTGTGAAAGGACTTTTAATTTCCATTGCAAGTATTCATATCTAAATATTTGCCATATATATATATATATATATATATATATATATATACTATATATATATATATATATATATATATAGTATATGTATATGATATATGTATATATGTATAGTATACTAGTACATATATATATATATATATATATATATATATATATATATATATATATATATATATATATATATATATATATATATATCTATATATATATATATATATATATATATATATAGATATATATATATATATATATATATATATATATATATATATATATATATATATAGTGCACACGCACACACACACACACATACACACACACACACACACACACACACACATATATATATATATATATATATATATATATATATATATATATATATATATATATATGTGTGTGTGTGTGTGTGTGTGTGTGTGTATGTGTGTGTGTGTGTGTCAGTGTTCGGTAAAAATCTATTGAGGATTGCGTGAATTTAATGAGTACCGGTGTATATTTAGA
>NC_061105.1:43126205-43158705 GCF_015104395.2 Macrobrachium nipponense | reverse complement strand
TGAAGATAAAAAACGATATCCTCACAGTAAATTTTTATTGTTTCATTTTTCATTCTCTTCTACGGGCAGTTTAAGCAGCTGACTTCTCTGATTATAAGTACAAATTCATACACATACACAAACATATATATATATATATATATATATATATATATATATATATATATATATATATATATATATATATGTATGTATGTAGTATATGTGTGTTTGTTTGTTTTTGTGTATGTGTGCATGTGTGGGGGTGGGAGACTGATTCTGAGAAATGACGTCAGACGTAAAATTATTTTTTTTTCTTTTTAGTTCAGACCTCCAAAATGTTCTACTGTTTGTTCGTTTGCAGGTGTTTGTGATTGGTGTGTTCATATGGCTTTCATAAAAGATCAAATCAGATGTTACGTTGTTTCATCACGCTACAAGAAACGGGTAGAGGAATACCGTAAGTTAGTTTTATATTTTCCTTTTTTTGTTTTGGTTAAAAGTATTATGACACATCACGAAAGACTTATATAAATCAGACTCTTCATGTACTGATGAGCGTGTGAATTTCTGTATTGCCATCCAGTTGTGTATGATTCTGTATTCATCTAGGGGCCATTGGATGCACTTAACTGTATATGTATAGATGCCACTGTTCGGAGGCACTTCATTGTTTGTGTACTTTTATGTGCTCAGATTGTGCGCAAGTGATGTCTCTGAGAAAGGTTATGTATACTATAATAGGTTCACCTCACCGGTGCATCTGATGTCTAGGCCAGTCCCTTACGACGCTCATACTTGGCTGTTGATAAACCAATCACGGGGCTGGAAGCTCTCAGTCTCTCTTAAGAGTTCACATAGGCAGGATGTATGTTCCACCTCTCCTGAGGGATACGTCCTACAAAAGCATCCCTCAGGAGAGGTGGAACATACACCCTGCCCATATGAACTCCCTCGAGAGGATCTTAGAGCTGCCAGCCCTGTCATTGGCTTATCAACAGCCAATCAGGAGCGTCGTAAGGGATTGGCCTAGACATATGCACGGCTGATGTGAATCTACTATGGTCTGTGCTCAGTTTGTGCATTTCAGTGATATCTTCACAAAGGTCAATGATTCTGTAGCTCAAACATTCATTCTTGACGTCGAATTTCAACAACAACAAAAGCAGGACTCTTGTAGTTAAGCCGAAAACCATAAAAATTATGGAAAAAAGAATATCGTTCACCAGCATAATTGGGCTGTTTCATTTCCCCCCAGTGGCAATATTAGCGATCCATTCTGTTTTTTTTTAATCATAAAACATTTTCAGAAAAAGCTTGTCTATTTTGTCACTTTTTTTGTCTCCTTTTTTTGGGGGGCGGGGGGGGAGGGGGGGGAAGAGGGGGGGGGGGGGGGGACTCCAGGTTAAGGCACTCTCTCTCTCTCTCTCTCTCTCTCTCTCTCTCTCTCTCTATATATATATATATATATATATATATATATATATATATATATATATTATATAATATATATATATGTATATATATATATATAAGATATATATATTATATATTATTATATATATATATACATACATACACACACACACACACACACATATATATATATATATTTATATATATATATATATATATATATATATATATAATATATATATATATCCACGTACAAATAATTCGAACAGGACAAGAGATTCGTTTAAGTCTACTTACAGCGGTAGGTTATTGTATCTACCTGCAGAACATTCAGTATAAAAGACTTTATCCCTGATCGCATAATACTTCCACCCAAGAAACCCCCCCCCCCCTTCCCCCCCGACTACTACTCCCTTTCTCCCTTTCCACTCCCCCCCATCCCCCAACCCACTGCCTTCACTGCCAAGTTTGGGAAGACTCTGCTTACTTCCGCTTTTGCTTCTGCTAAATCCTTGCTATTCGAAGAATCTGCCTTGTTTGCTTATTTTGTCTGCTCCCTTGTGTTTGTGTCTCATTTCTTTTTAGTTACTATCTTTTATTTTCAATTTCCCTTTTTGGCTGGTTTGTGTCCTGTCCATAGAACTTAAGTGCACTTAAAAAAATAAATAACTCAATCCGTTTTACTTTACACACCTCAGCCCCATTTCCCGGAACAGGGGGAGCACGGCTTGACCTCGCCGTAATCTCCTCCATTTCTGCAGATTTACCTGACCTGAGCCCAGCTTACCTGACCTAGAGTGAAGTCAGCGTTGTGGAGGGAATAAGCCAGATTTGATGGAACAATATTTGGAATTGTTGCTCCGGACTCTACTATACTGAGAGATGGGCAAATAGATAAGAGGATATTATTTTCAAGACATCCTTTTTTCCCCATGAAGGTATTGTTCTATTTAGAACAGAGTATTTTATTCGGCTAAGATGTTATTCCTTTTATAATCATTTCAGTCTTTCTGTTTAACGGTTCAGATAAAATTATTCGCAATTTTCCTACTTCCATTCATTACTTTCTCTTCTCAGCCTCTCATTATTCATTTGAATAGGTTGTCATCATATTTACAGCATTCTAGGCAAGGATATTTTCGTACAAAGAAGCACGTCCTAAATCACTGGCCAATTATTACTTACCTAGAGTGTTTTTGACCACTTTGTTGTTGTTTCATTTTCATGAATTATATTCATTTCATGATTTTGCAACTTCCACTTTTCCCTTCCTAGTTCTGTTTATCTTTAACTTTTTACTCAGTGTAAACTTCCCTGGCCAAGTGATTTCAGTTTTCACAAGTAATTATTTTCTCTTGCCTTTCTTTCTCCTCTTCCCTCTGTCATGTGAGGGTCCTTCATTTTGCAAAATGACGAAATGCACCGAAAAATGGAATACGATGCAAAGCACAGACGAAAAAAGACAAAGTGTGACTCTTAAAACTGATAACATTCTTAGAGTCGAACATAAAGCCACAATTCAGCCAAATCCGCCTTTCTCGATCACAGCCATTACGGGTGATGGTGAGAGACACAAGTCAAGACTTATTCGGCAATTTCCAGGATTTCCAGACCATCAGCCTCTCCAGATATCGCTCAGGGTAAGATCAAGGGAATAAGTTTCATCAGGTATTACGTAGTACAATGATACTACGTAATATCATTAGTTCCTCGTTGGACGAGTGGTTTACGTGCTCACCTACCGAATCAGAGAAATTTATTTCTGGGGACAAGAAATTCATTTTTCGATATAATGTGGTCCGGATCCCACAATAAGCAGTACTTTCCGTTGCCAGGTAACCAATTGGTTCCTAACCACGTGAAAATATCTAATCCTTCCGGTCAGCCCCAAGGAGAGCTGTTCATCAGGTCAGTGGTCTGATTAAACTGAGATATATATATATATATATATATATATATATATATATATATATATATATATATATATATATTATATATATATATATATATTTTAGCAAGGAAGGTTCAGTCTGTCGGTATTGAACACAACTGAAAGGAATGAAAAATCCATTAATGATTCGTAAACGAGTGAAACGTAGTACTGGCCTGAATCTAAGGTCTCTCGGTAAAAGAAAAATGCTTAACAGATTTGATCAATATCTTCTTTTAAGTCTTAATGATCGAAGGAAAGTTACAGATATATGATAACGTATTGTTCTAGAGCTCTTTTAATGAACTGTAAAACTTATAAACCATTTTTAGTCTACGTGATTATTTCATTACTTTTAGGCTAAAATGACGCAAAGTTTCTTAAACAAGAAAGCGAACAGCCTCTGGGCTAAATTCACGAAATCCGGGCAAGGAACCTTTCAGATGTTTAAATTCTATCATAAGGCAATTATACATTGTTTAACATTACTGCCAATTGCTTATTTGAGTTTTATTTTCCCGCATTTCGCAAGGGTAACTCAACGTTCGTTTAGAGAGCATGATTTACTCTCTAATGGATTTGACAGAACAACATTTCTTCAGTTTGCCCAATAATCTTTTAACTATTTGAGTCACGAAAATATCCGAGTTTATGAAAATATAGTGTTACTGTAAGCTTAAATGTTTCAGAAATTAAATTTCTTAAAACCAGCAAAGTTTTTCAGCAAATTATGGAGTTTTAAATTTCACTAAATGTAGCTATAATTTTTCTTAATTCTATACCCTTCCGTCTTCATAAATGAGAAAATACAAAAACCCGATAAAAAAAATGGTTTAGCATTTAATGATGAGGACATATAAAATGACATAGAACTAAAAACCAACGAATAAAAAAGACAAATGAGAAAATAATGATAATTTCTTCTCGGTAAGAGAATGGAAATCAGTCTAATAAATTGATAATAGCATCAAATTTAATTTTAATTAAAATGTATGAATTGATAAAAAAAAAAGTATAAAGAAAAGTAATTTGCTTTTTTTACGTTAATCTAAAACCAGAAGAGAAAATTAATATTTCCGAATCAATGAACTGTAGGATTTCCATATGGACCTTCGAACTGAAAAAAAAAAAAAAAAAAAAACTCCAACAACGGAAAAATTCGTCACTTTGTTAAAGAGTTTTAAACCATCGAGGTTTGGCAGTTCATTCAATTTTTATATTTTACGGTTCAGGAAATATTGGACGTTTGATTTTTATTACAGAAGCCTAACTATAATCTAACTTTTTCTTATGAACTCTACGTATTGTGTGTTTGTGTGCGTGTGGTATGTTGAATATCTAGTATATCTTCAGTATTTACAGACAGCCAAGAGTGTGTCAGTTCGGCGTGAATATATCCCCGGATATTAAAAGAGCATTCTTAATTCGCCTGATCATAATATGTGATATCATATTTTCCTTCAGAAGGAGACAGAATGTCATTTGAAGCAATTGTCCTCCGCTGTCGCCCTGATCTTAAGCCCCTGCTTTGACGTAAACAAACCAAAAACTTTTTTCTTTTCACGAGTCAGATCCACCTAAACCTTCGGTCATTAGCTGGACTTCCTCCGGAGATATTTTGAAAGTCGCATACCTCCTCCTCCTCTCTCTCTCTCTCTCTCTCTCTCTCTCTCTCTCTCTCTCTCTCTCTCTCTCTCAACTGCGAGTCCCCAGAGAAGGAAATATCGGAGAAGAATTAATGCGGAAATAATGACAGGAGGAAGTAGGTTCTTTAGTGAGAGAAACCCGAAGATAACAAAGTCCTTCTCGATGGTCAGATAGTCAATGAGATGATGGCTCAGCCACTTAGCAAAAAAGATGACTTTTAGGATCTCTCGAGAGTTTCGTTTGAAGGATGATGATGCTTTGTTTTTTCAAGAAAAACATCTATAAATTTGATTGCTCTAACAATTCTAGTGCCCACATTTACGCAGTTTTAAATCTACTTCTGTTAGTTTATTTTTGAATGTGTTAAACCTGTTCGTTCACCATATTTCTTTTCTAATCTTACTATAATCTTACTATAATGGGCGTAATGTCTGTCCGTCCGTCCGTCTGTCATTCAATCACGGTCAATCGGATCGTCCGATGGGCATGAAACTTGGCAGGGCTATAGTGGGGACCCAGAAGATGGTGTATAATGGGGTTTCATCCTACTTTCCCGCCCTCCGAAGGGGTTGGGAGTGAGAAGGATTCCCTGAAATGGAGCTGGTTCTGCCCGTGAAACGAGACTGGAGACGTCCGTAGATTTAGTTACTTTACGAATTTTTATACATAATTTCTGTATACATATGTTTGCTAGTAGTTAAAATTTCACTATACTTTCTTACATTGAAAAACACTGTTGAGGGAGCATGTCTAACATGCTGTTCCATAGGTAGCAAGAAATTCTACTTCCATGTCAAAGCGTTTAAACTACTTTCAAACAGAAATGACAAATCTCTTAATGATGATAGCCCAGTTCCCCTGTACTACTGATATAGAGAAAATGGCAGTCCTTAAAATCATCTCTAAGGGAAAGGCGGCAGTCTTTAAAGTTCTCCTCAATTGTTTCAATTGGATTTTTTCCTCTGAACAATTAATGATTTTCCAAAACATTCATTTTTGAGAGACAATGATTTTATCGCCTCATCTTTTGCATGAAATTTAGCATTGTAATCATTCATAATCATAGTGACTTATTGTAATACAAACAGGAAGAATTAACTGCTTTACAGGTTGAAAATTGTTTTTTAAAAATACAGAACTGTATAGAATGAAATGTACTGTCCTGTAGTACTATATGCTAAATGCAGATGGTAATTCGACCAGAACTATAGCACATCTTACGAAATTAGAACTTGATTAAATAACAGAAAACGGTTAGAAAAGCATCTATAGTTTGCAGAACATAGAAAAATATACACTCTAAACGAGATATATGACACTGCTGAAAATGAGAACATGAGAACGCCAAAATGAAACTGTGAAACAAATATAAAGCAAAAATATGACATTTATTATTTTCGTTTTTACGGGAATTCCTCTGAACTTTATTTATTTATTTATTTTTGTCATAAAACTCGTGTAACATTTAGTATCATTATGCATCTGGCAATTTTATTTGACTTCCCCTCGTCACCCCCCACCCTCTCTTCCTCTCGTGCAAAGGCTTAGGTATATATACATATACAAGTATACATGTATACATACATACATTCATTCTTAACATATGTGCATAAGCTTCATTTACTTAATAATCCAATAGTTTCCATGTTATTTCTTATACTTTCTATACATGTTATACCTCTGAGAGAGAGAGAGAGAGAGAGAGAGAGAGAGAGAGAGAGAGAGAGAGAGAGATTTTCCTTCAGTGGAAGAATTCTGACCCTTCGGTGACGGGTAACTTGTCTTTGTGAATAGTTTTATCTTTCCAGAGAATTTAGTTCTGGTATTTCCTCCGATATAAAAGTAAATAAAAAAAACTTCCTTCGACGTCAACAGCAGACTGTCCCTTTGGTTCCCTGGAGGTCAAAAGCCTCTTGAGGTCATTATCTACAAGTGAATTTTATTATTTATTCCACCGCTGTGTGCGACCAGCTGATTTCGTATTCAGTCGGGAAATGATAAAAAATTTTAAGTCAGGGAACTGATTGAATAAAATATGATGTTGACCTGACAGGGTCCTTTCTGTGTCCAGTTTAACAGAATTAGTGACCAAGATTGAATTACAAAGAAGGCCTTTAAATATCTTATATGTAAATGAATAATATATATATATGTATATATATATATATATATATATTATATATATATATATATATATATATATATATATATATATATATATATATATATATATATATATATATATATATATATATATATATATATATATATATATATATATATATATATATATATATATATATATATATATATACACACAAACACACACACACACACATATATATATATATATATATATCTTATATATATATATATATATATATATATATATATATATATATATGTATATATATATATATATATATATATATATATATATATATATATATATATATATATATATTTATATATATGAACTCTACACATATACATTTTCAATATGTATGTATGTAAGTATGTGTATGCGTTTGACGTTGAAGATAAAAAAATAACTATTTTGTGATTGGTTAATGGGAAAAAAGAAAAACTGAGACAACCCATTCTAACAAAAAGGGACGATTAAAATCTCCTGGGTGACTTAAACCAAGGAAGCTCAAAACCAATATTAGCGCAAACGCAATCTCACTACAACAAATCAGAGGAATATAGTATTTACTCGAGCTGACTAGTTACGGTAGAACTAATCTATTAACACTAAATAACTAAATACTGGGGATTTAACCTTTTAAACGCAAAGGTTACACCAACTCAAATCATTCCTACTTTTTCAAATTTATGTACAACCATCAATTAAATCTAGAAATTAAGAGTGACTTACTAATTCAAAGTTAACTTATACCAAATCAAATAATATATTTACTCCGAGGGAAGTTTAAGTAAAGATTTATGAACGTCAATGTAAAGTTCAACTTATATTGATCATCTCAACATACACACGAATTCAAGAAAAGTACCCAAAAGTAACTTACTGATTCATATACATGCATTAGTTCGTAATGTACTTATAACCACTAAAACATCACCAACACAAACAGGCTCAGTTGCCTACTCCCATAAATTTTTATTTTATTTTATTTTTTTTGTTTTTTTGTTTTTTTGAAAATAATAAATATTGATCCGATGGACGACATCGGTAATGGAAACTCCATCAACTCTAATTAATGAGCCATTTGTAATGGACATGATCCCCCTCATGGCGACTCGCTTCCATGACGCTGTCATTAGGACTGATGAATAAAAAGGGGATGGTTTTGTACGACGTGTAGCAAAATCGATAAAAAAAAAACAGGTTTTTGAAAAATTTGATTCTATGACATGTATGCTGTTAAGGAATGCATTGGGACACTTTCAGGCACTGAGCGTTCGAGACTGGAAACTGACAAGGCTGAAATGGTCAGACAGCAAGATAAAAAGATCCAGAGAATAAATGAGATGAAGTACCAGGATCCAAAGGTGGAATTGGGAGAAAACTCCGCAGTTGCACTAAGAAGTAATGGAGAGGTTGGACAGCATACGGTTGAGAAAGAAAAGCGGGAATGAAGGCAAGCTGCATGTACGGCACTACCAAACAGTTTTTTTTTTTTTTTTGTTTTTTTTTTTTAATGAAGGAGGTAACGAGAGATGAACGGTTTCCATGGAAACCAGACGTTGTAGGTTTCTCAACTGAAATGTGAAAGGCATTTTTGTTTGATAATGTTCAAGATATCTTTCAATAAGTTGGTCTCAAAGGTTTAGATTCTTTTCTTGGAAATCTTTCTTTGATCTGTCCTTGTTCATTTGACATGCTTCATAAACAGCAAAAACTCTGTGAGGTTGGGGGACGGGGCGGGGGGTGGGGGGATGGGTGGGTGGGGGGATGGAGGGAGGGGGGTGGGGGTGGCGGGAGCGTTAGCGGCCTCAGTAGCTAATGCAAAAATTAACTTCTATTTAAAACGATAAAAACTACTAATGTCAGCATAGCTGAAAGATTTTGATTTTTTTTATATTATAAAAGATTGTTATGAGAGAGAGAGAGAGAGAGAGAGAGAATGACACTTTTAGAACGTATGTTGAATGGAATTTATGAAAGAAAAATGGGATATAAACTTTCAAATAGCTTCCAATTTCAAAGTAGAATGAGAAAAAGAACCGAAATATATTCAACACAGAACAATATTCAAGCATCTGACATCTAAACGAGATCTAATTATGCACTGAAGTAATTCAATTATACTTCAGTACAGTTAACGATGCTCCTCACTATTTGAGAAATATCTAGAAGTGTTCGTGAACTATCGGTGATAAGATTAGTGTGAAAATAGTAGGATAAAGCGTCTTCTAAGTTAGTTTATCAAGTGTAATACTGTAAATCAGAACAAGATGGCAGTAAGTTCCAACTGCGGGAAGAGATGGCGTAATTTAGCGTGTTTAGCAGATTCGCAATACGATGAGGTAGCAGGAAGGGAACTGGCATTTCTCAATCTATGAAATCAGCAACAGTCCTAACCAAAAAGATACAAAAGCATTCATAGATATATTAGAAGGATATAATCCTTCAAACTGGAAAAAATCTAATGAAAAAATCTTGAAAATAATTGAAGAAGTTCCAAATAAAATCCAAGTGGTCAAGAGACTCATAAAGAAAAATATACATAAACCAACATATTTCCGACAAAGAAAATGAATTAAGGTGAATCTTGTGAATATCCTAATTGACGCATTAGGAAAAGAATGCCAAAAGCATGCAAACTGTGTAAGGTTTGGTATAGCATAGTCAATCCACAAAACCTAATCAGAAAATGTGCTGCATGCAACATTCCGACCATCCACAGTGTGCTGAGGTAATACAAGATATGAGAAAAGATACAAGAATTTTTGTTCAACATGTCTATCATGGATAGACAATGTTATTAAATCAAGATTGAATGTACAAATAGTTGAGGATGAAGAAGAAGAGGAAGAGGAAGAAGAAGAAGAAGAAGAAGAAGAGGAAAACGGAAGAGAAGTAAACAAAAATGAAATGACAGAAAAAATAAGGAAAACAAAGAACAAGATAAAAGTATGGATGCAGAGATACTCATTGATACTTTATATGAGGCAATAAAGCCAGCATACCTACGAAGAAATAAATTACGATATGGCAACAGAAAAGCAAATCCCGAAGAGGCTCTACCCAGATCTACACAATGACGGGAAAGAGGAAAAATAGACAAGAAAGACAAAAATCTGCAACCTTTTGAAAAGAGGGAATTGCAGATTTGGAGAAAGATGTTACTACAAACATCCTAAGGTATGTCACAACTATGAAATATAATGGTAAATGTGCATACCTAGATGGATATGGGGATGATTGCAGAGATCTGCATCCAAAAATATGCAAAAACCTAAAAGAAGGAAAAGGATGTAAGTTCGACAAAAAATGCAAATGATATGCACCCTGTAGCCATGAATCATAATCAAATAAATAACCAAACCAAGTAATAAAATCCAAAATAAGAAAGAAACAAATAAAGAGAGAAATCAAGAATATCAGGTAAAAGAGAAAAGAAAACAAATCCACCAATGAGGATATTGCAGAAACGAGAAAATTGCAGATTCAGACACAAAATGAATAATTATGATGAAGGAAAGATCAAATATTATGGAAAAGTTGGATTTTTTAATGTCAGAATTTCTGGAAATGAAAAAAAGAACAACATACCAGAACAGGAAAGAGACATGGGAAAATCCTTATTACTACCAATATTAAAATGAAGGAGAAAACACGCAAACCATCATAGTGATGAATGCGCAGGGTTTAGTTACGAGTAACTCAAAAAGAAAAATAGAGTACTTAGAAGAACTAACCCAAATTGAAAAGAAAATAGATATAATGAATATAAGTTGAAACCTGGTATTCCCAAGAGACTGGGAATGATGATCAAATAAAAGGGTTTCAAACTTATAGATCAGATAGAAAAAATAGGAATCAAGGGGAACCGCAATATATATGGGAAAGACAAAAAACAAGGAAAAATATATGAGAAATATAGTAACTCAGAATGTGAACTAATAGCGGTAGAATTTGAATCTGAAAAATTAATGAACATAGTAATATATAGACCTCCTAATACTAAAGAGTTTGACTTAATAATTGAAAAATTGGATGATATATGTAGAAATCACAAGGACTGGACTATTCTCCTATCTGGTGACTTCAACTTTCCTTTCGTTAGAATGGAAAGAACGAATAGGAAGATTGTTGGATGTACTTATACATATAAAAAAGAGAGTAATAGTAGTGCAGAAGATAAGAGGCAATTCGAAAAGCTATTAGATATGCTACTAGAATACAACATTCAACAAATAAATCCCTGCCAACAAGAAAGGTAAAATACTTTAGACCTAGTATTTGTGAACGAGGTGAATTATGTTAAAGAAATAATAGTTTATAATGCGAGTATTTCAGACCATAATGTCATAGAATTAAACAGTTCATTCCAAAGCAAGTGAAAACAGAGATAAGCAAGAAATGAAAAAGTGGGAAGGATATGGAAAATACAACTTCTACAGTAAAAAATATAAAATGGTCAGAAATAAATGAAGAATTAAACAAAGATTGGGATAACATTTTCGTAAGCGATGACATAAGGGTAAATACGGAGATATATATATTAGAGAAAATAGTGGATAAATATATACCGAAGAAGAAAAGTAAACATCATTCATGCATACCAAGAGACAGAAGGATCTTGTGCCAGAAAATCAGAAAGTGGAAAAAAGGTCTTGCAAAAGAAAAAAATACATGGAAAGTTATAGAACTAAAAAGTAAGATAGAAAAATGCAGAACAAAAGATTATACAATCAAAAGAAAATGAAAAACGGGAATTGGAAGAAAAAACCATATTAAATATCAAGCAAAACCCCAAACTATTATACTCATATGCGAAGAAGATGAATAAAAGAAGAATAGAAATAGGCCCTCTGAGAATTGAAGGGAGATTAACGAATAAAAAAAGGAAATTTGCAACATACTGGCAGAACGATATAAGAGAGAATTCACCCCTAGAATAGATAATGAAGATAATGATATAGAAGTAAGGGACGAAAATAGTGAATATCTAGCTGACATAGAAATTAATGAAGCTGATATTGTGCAGGCAATTAATGAAATTAAAAATGGAGCTGCTGCAGGGCCTGATGGAATCCTGCTATTTTGTTAAAGAAAGTAGTTCATTCTATCGCCAAAGCCACTTGCAATATTATTAAGACAAAGTGTAGATACAGGCAAGATTTATGATGAGCACAAATTAGCATATATCACCCCTACTTTCAAAAGTGGATCAAGACTTGAGGCAAGTAATTATAGGCCTGCGAGTCTAACATCACATATTATGAAAGTGTATGAAAGGGTAATGAAGAAAAATATTATGAAACATTTAATAAAAAAGAAATAATTTGTTTAATATAGGACAACACGGTTTCGTACCCGGAAAAAGTACACAAACCCAACTGTTAGTCCACCGTGAGAACATATTCAAAAATATGAAAAGCGGAAATGAAAAACAGATGTGGTTTATCTAGACTTTGCAAAAGCTTTTGACAAAGTAGACCATAATATATTAGCAAAGAAAATTAGAAAACACAATATCGTAGATAAAATAGGAAGATGGTTAAAAGAATTTTTACACAACAGAAAACAGATAGTTATTGCAAACGATGAGAAATCGGATGAAACCAAGGTAATATCCGGTGTGCCACAAGGTACGGTGTTAGCTGCAATACTGTTTGTTATTATGATTGAAGACATAGACAGTAATGTTAAGGATTCGGTAGTGAGTAGTTTCGCTGATGACACAAGAATAAGTAGAGAAATTACTGTGATGAAGATAGGAACGCTCTACAAAGAGACCTTAACAAAGTATATGATTGGGCAGAGGAAAATAGGATGGTATTTAACTCTGATAAATTTGAATCAAATAAATTATGGAGACAGAGAAGGAAAGCTATATGCATATAGGGGACCTAATAATGAGACAATCACAAATAAGGAAGAAGTTAAAGACCTTGGTGTGATGATGAATAGGAACAAGTTATGCAATGATCAAATAGCAATTCTTTTGGCAAAATGTAAAGCAAAAATGGGAATGTTGTTACGGCACTTCAAAACAAGAAAAGCTGAACACATGATTATGCTTTATAAAACATATGTTCGTAGTCCACTGAATATTGCAATATGATATGGTACCCACACTATCAAAAGGAATACTGCACAAATAGAGAGTGCAAATGTCCTTTACAGCTAGAATAGAAGAAGTTAAGGACCTTGACTACTGGGAAAGACTACAATCATTAAAATTATATAGTCTAGAAAAGGAGAAGAGAACGCTACATGAATTCAGGCATGGAAACAGATAGAAGAATAACAGAAAATATCATGGAACTAAAAATATCAGAAAGAGCAAGCAGAGGTAGATTAATAGTGCCCAAAACAATACCAGGAAAAATAAGGAAAGCACACAGGACATTAATCCACTACGCACCAGCATCGATAATGCAGCGTCTATTCAATGCGTTGCCAGCTCATCTGAGGAATATATCAGGAGTGAGCGTAGATGTGTTTAAGAATAAGCTCGACAAATATCTAAAACTGCATCCCAGACCATCCAAGATTGGAAGATGCAAAATATACCGGAAGATGTACTAGCAACTCTCTGGTAGGACATTAGAGGTGCCTCAACACTGAGGGACCTGGGGCAACCCGAACGAACTGTAAGGTCTGTAAGGTCTAAGGTCTGAACAGAGCTTCTCAGGAATGTCACTTGTGAATAATGAGCTGCAGAAAAAGTCCCAGAACTTACTTTTAATGTTCTTCCAGATCAGAAAGCTAAACTGACGAAGAAATGTCAAAATGTCTAAAATCTAACTAACTGGTACCTTTGGACATTTCAGTTCGACAAAAGGTTTACAATGACAGAATGTAAAAAAAAAAAAAAAAAACAAAAAAAAAAAAAAGGCAATAACCTGCAGAAGTGAATTATTTCAGAATTAAAACTGGGTATACGCAACGATTCTCGAGAGACTTCTAAAAGTTAGTGTCGTTAATGTATTATAATTCTATGGCCAAAGAACTTACTAGGTTTTCAAATTTGTCGCGGCACGATTACTTTTTTCCGTTCATTAAACCTCATTTTTTTTTTTTTTTGTTTTTTTTTTCGTTCTTTTAACAATGAATATTTCAATTTTCCTCAACATGGAAAATACTAGTTATAATTGAATGCATTATTGTATAATTTGATTCGTATACAGGTCTGGAACCAGGAAGCTAAGGCTCTCAAAGGAAAGACTAGTACATTCTTATACAAGTATGATAATAATCGTTTAAAAAAAAAAAAAAAAAAAAAAAAAAAAAAAAAATATATATATATATATATAATTATATATAATATTATATAATCTATATATGGATATAGTATATATCTATATATATTATATATATATATATATATTTATATATCTATTATCTATATATCTTAGTTTAACCAGACCACTGACCTGATGAACAGCTCTCCTAGGGGCTGACCGGAAGGATTAGATATTTTCACGTCGTTAGGAACCAATTGGTTACCTGGCAACGGGACGTACTGCTTGTTGTGGGATCCGAGCACATTATATCGAGAAATGAATTTCTTGGCCCCAGAATTAAATTTCCCTGATTCGGTAGGCGAGCACGTAAACCACTCGTCCAACGAGGAACTAATGCTATTACGTAGTATCATTGTACTACGTCATACCTGATGAAACTTATTCCCTCGATCTTACCTGAGCGATGTCTGGAGAGGCTGAAGGCCTGGAAATCTGGAAATTGCCGAATAAGTCTTGACTTGTGTCTCTCATCCAAGGCCAATACAGAGTGTAAACGGAAAGTCCTGATGGTCGGGTTGAAGGCCGATTGGAAACACCGAGTCTGGAACGTAATAAATTGCCCCTTTGCCCCTTTGCTTGGTCTCAAGACTTTTTTTTTATATTTTTTTCCTCCTTTTTTTTTTTTTTTTTTTTTTGTTTTTTTTTTTTTTTTTTTTTTTTTTTACTTTTTCTATCTTATTTCCGTAAGAGGCTTTGGAGCTATCGCGGAGGGAGGCAATTCTCGTTAATAAACGAACGGTTTGCCAAATTCCAGGGTGTTTTTAGATAATTATCGAAGTTTTCGATAATAATAATAGTAATAATAATAATTATAGTAAATTAAATTGATAATTTTAAAAGATTTCGTTAAGCCATGTTAGGTAGTATGTCACCTCTTGTTTTCCTTTCATTATATTATCTTGAAAATAAAGAAAGGAAAGATCAAATATAATTAAAAACAAGTATGAGAAACAGAAGCGTCTTCTTCGAAAATGTCAAATCGTCCCAAAGCCCAGCATATGGGTCTGCCCTGCACTTTGCCCTCCTACTGCATTTGGTTTTCCCGTCTTCCCGATGTCTCGTTAATAACATCAGCAGCAGGCGCAGTCCGACGACTGACTCTCTTCTGTTCTGCATACAAGAATGAAAATCCTTCACTTTTCAGGATAAAGAATCTTGATGCCTTGAAAGTTTCATGCACTGGATCTCATCCTTTAAAACCATATTTAAAAAAGAAATATTAGAGGGGAATAATATTCAGTAATTTATCGAAATATTAACAATATCTTCAAGGACCAACACTACATGTACTTTAGATTCCTCATAAAATGGGGCCCAACTGGTTATTGCGCCATCTGAACCACTGAGAAATATCATATTTCCAGGGGAATTCGCACAAACATCTGTGTATATGTAAAGTAATAGCCACAATCTCCTCTTAACTCCTCAAATTCTTTGCTCTTTTTTTGGACATGCTTGTCACTACAAAGCCTCGAGATCCAACTTCAAAGAAATATAAAAGAAATCATGATGTCAGGTAGCGGGAAATGAACCCGCGATACCATCACCACAACGAGGTCACCTTGCCGACCTGACCACGAGAAGGATAAAAGTCGCTTCCCTCTCGTACATACATATACCTGTCGTTTTCAGATATATTTATATTTATTGGAGAATGGAATAGACCCATCCTCACCATCGTAGTCAAGTGGGCAATCGTTTGTAATGTCTCATACGGTGGTTGAAGGCTGTTTTATAACGAAAAAGCAGAGGCCAACCGTCCTTATGTCAATGATTTTACTGTTCATCCCCTTTCATGCCGCAGGATGTTATTACACGACCCTTTGATGATGAAAGGAGCCTTCCTATAAGGGTCCTGCGGTAGGAACGAAGGAAATGTAAGAGCAGGATTTGATTTATGAAAATGAGGCTATTCTGCCAAGCACCGGGGCACATTCAGCCATTCAGTGCTCTAGCCAGAGAAAAGGAGTTACAAGGATTAGGATGTCGTAAAGACTTGTTAGTCCATCCGAGGGGAGAGAGAGACGAGAAGAGCGAGAGAGAGAGAGAGAGAGAGAGAGAGAGAGAGAGAGAGAGAGAGAGAAAAGAGTTACAAGACATTATGTGCTCACTTATCTTCAGGGGAGAGAGAGAGAGAGTTACGAGGATTAAGATGTCTCAAAGACATTAATCCATCCGAGGAGACATTGCGTGCTCACTTTTCTCTAAGAGAGAGAGAGAGAGAGTTAGAAGGAGTTACAAGAGGATAGGACTGTCCCAAAAACTTGGTTTTCCATCCGATGAGACATCGTGTGCTCGCTTATCTCTATAGGAGCTGGTGTCCTCCTAATGATTTTGTCTGGTTTTCTTTTAAACTCTTTCACACTGTTGCTGTTTACAACTCCTGGTGGCAGTTTGTGTGTCACATATCTTGTATGTGAAGAAGTTCCCACAATGGGATGTGTTGTATCTCTCATTTCTATTTTTCCATCTATTATTTTATTCTAGGGTTTTCGTTTAGTTGAGTGGCAGGACAGCAAATGGAAGGGAGGAAGTGGGGATAGAAGTCAAGCAAAAAGATAAGAAGTTGGGTGCAATGACAGAGGTCGAAGGCGCGCTGCAAAAATAACTTTAGTAATGCCTGCAGTGCGCCGTGTGAGGAGCAGTGAAGCCGCAACACTACTACGGATTGGAGCAAAATAGAAATAAATGCAAGAAATAGGACATCAATATTTACGGAAAAGGTGAAGCATCATATCTGGGGAATAAGGAACCGGGAAGAAGATTCCAGAGCCTATTAAAAGTTTGTTGATTTCACTGGGGGTGGTGTGGGGGGTAGGGAGTGGACTGGGGGTGGGGATGTGGGCGTCTACGCACATTTTCCATTATTAGTGAGATATGTATCATGGTAAAACCATTTATTCAATCTACTATTCATTGAACTTTCGTTAATCACCAAATTTTAATCACAGCGACAGAAATCTTCGTTTTTACTTCATTAATAATGAAGATATTTTCCACTTAATCTTTTCCTCCTTTCATTCCTAAAAAAACCAAAACATATCTTTTAGCTTCGCTCGCATATCAAAAGTATTAGATACCTATCTTGTGTTACTACTTCGCGCTCTTCCATTCATCCAACGTGAAAACAAAAGAAATCCTACAGAATATCATCCCAGTTCCGTCCCTCCGCGGAATTCACACACACAAAATATAAATAAAGTAGTCGGAGAATATAGCATTTCTGGAATCGCAGCCTCGTAAATTCCCGCCAGCCCTATTCCTAGGGGATCTAGGAGGAGCATAAGAAAGGAATTTCTTGTGCGTCGTATTATTCAGATTATTCCGTTTATGAAATATTCAAGTAGCTTCGCTGGTCGACTTTGTAAAACCCTTTGCTGGTGGAAGCTTGTTTCTACAGCAGCTGGTCTCCGGAGGTCTTAGCAGGAGGGCCTCGGCATTTTTTCGCTTATAAAAACCTACTGGATTTTTGGTGGGGATTTATTTGGTCATTTCATGGATTTTTCTTCACATAAGGTTATGGTTTATTATTTTTCTCTTATAAAAACCTATATACTGGAGTTTTGGTGGAGGATAATTTGGTATTTCATGGATTTTCTTCACAAAAGTTTAACATTTTTTATGCTTAGCTTATAAAAACCTACTGGAGTTTTTGTTCTAATTAATTTGGTAATCTAATGGATTTTTCTTCACATAAGTTTAACGTTTTTTTTATTTTTCGCTTATAAAATTCTACTAGAGTTTTGGTGGGAATTAATTTGGTCATTTCATGGATTTTTCTCCTCAAAAGTTTAACATTTTTTATGTTTATTAAGAAAGGTTATCATGATAGTTTAATGCATTTTTTTCTAATTTCAGAAATTTTTCGTTCTATAAAAAACTCGTGGCGTTTAGATTAGAATTATTGTATTCATTTGATGGATCTTTCTGTTGTAAGTGTCTTAGAAATGGATGGGTTATGACGAAAACCACGAAATTTAGATTATTGATTTTTAAACACTGAAACTTTTGTCAAAGAATTCCTGGACATGTTTTCAATTACTTTCTTAATTTTATTTATCAAAATCTCGTTCTAGTAGCAATTCGGATATGGGCCACTATTAAAAGTACTAGATGTAAGTGATTATTAAAATACCTTCTATACACTAAGTAGAGGGAAATGATTTTTTTTCATATAAAAATGTTAAAACTGGGGATATTTCCTATACAACTCATATCCCAATATAAACAGCTGTTTATCACAGTAAAAACTCCAATATTCGTTAGTACAGGATTCATATTCATAAGAATATCAAAAAGAATTGATGCGTGATATTTAATTCAAAGTTCTTGGAAAAAATGAAACATTGGTAAAAAAAAAAATATCCACAGAATGCAGAGTAAGGCGGAATATTCCATTTTTGTTCAGTCAAAAATCTTTCTATATTCAATATATCTTATTTTCCACTGCTAGCGTGAACTAGATGTGAAATATGTCCATCCCGTGGGCCTTTATGTGGTTGTATATTTTTGCATAGTCAAAACAGTACTCTCTCTCTCTCTCTCTCTCTCTCTAACCAGACAAGAAATAATGGATGGAAACTAGAACTGAAGCGACACAACACATCCCACTGTGGGAACTTCTTTACATACAAGATATGTGACACCTGGAATAAACTGCCACCAGAAGTTGTAAAACGGCAACAGTGTGGAAGAGTTTAAAAGAAAGCTAGACAAAATCATTAGGATAGGTGAGCACACGATGTCTCTTCGGAAGGACTAACGAGTCTTTGAGACATGCTAATCCTTGTAACTCCTAGTAACTCTCTCTCTCTCTCTCTCTGCAAACCTTAGTAATGATTTTACTGATATTTCCGGGTTTTTAATCCTCTTCGGAGGATTTGTGACGTAGCTTTCATAATTCCAGAAATACCATCATTAACCTTCAATCCAATGATGGACGTAAAACTTAATGGCAATAAAGTGAATTTGAAATGTTAAATTGGTTGAGAAAAACAATTTTTGATTAGTGGAAGATATTAAAAATGGTCTGGGTTAGACTTACTGCATTCCACAGCTCTGCAGAATAAGAAAGTAAAACAGCCTCTGGAAAAGAACGCCTGAAAAGAATGTCACCAAAAAAAGTTTTTTTTTTTTTTTTTTTTTTTTTTCTTTTTTTTTTGTCAACTGGAAAAAAAATAACCCTCGGCAATGTAGACAGCTTCAGACACCATATCATTCAGAAACGGAGCAATGTTGTATTTCCCTCCGCCATCAACCCTTTCATCGACGGTGAGCATTTTGGACAAAGCAAGACTAAACCCAACCAACCAAAAATTCACATTTTTGATGCTGAAAGCATTTTCCTCACGAGTTTCCTCGGGAGGAGTTGGCGCCTTCTGGAGAAACCCAACTTTTCACGGAAGTGTCAAAATTTACTCTCAAGTGGCCGTGGGAAGTCAGGGGGAAGATCACATCACTTTGTTAATTTGTTGAGAAACTCTTCAGATGGAGGAAAACTAGGCTTTTAAAATGCATTAATACTTATGAATCATTCTATTTATTGTCATATGTTAAGCTTCTTTTCATATTAGTTTTAATAGTGCTCTTTAAAGTAGTTTAATGCATAATTTATTTTTTCAGGTTTTGTTTAAACATTACTCAGATTTCATGCTTGGTCTAACTATTGGGTCATTTGATTTTGTGTCTATTGGTATTACCACTGTGCTACTTTTTGAAATTTCTTTTAGGACAAGCATTTAATTTGCTCCCCACCCCCAAAAAATATACTAATATATATTATATTATTATAATATACTATATATATTATATACTATATACCTCTTATATAAGGATATATATAGTTAATATATATATATATATATACTATGTGTGTGTACTATATATTACATATATATTGATAAAGTTTTGGATGTATTCAACATTATAGTTATTTTAGGGAATTATTGTATAATTAAACCATCTCAGGCTATATACATTAAATCTATGTATATATAATATATATCTATATACTACGTATTATAACTAATTACTATCTATATATTATTTATATATATTATAGTATTATATAGCGTATATATTCTATATTAGATATATATTATATATATAGAATATATATATATATATATATATTATATATATATAATAATATATAATATATATATATATCTTATATTATAGTATATTATACAGAAAAATGCGCCATCTTGAATGCTTGATGGAAAATGAAAGTCAGTCAGGGATAATATACTTTTTGTCACCCATACAAGTTTCGCACAGAAGTTCTTAATAATCATAAAAAATTGACCGTGATTTCTTTCCCTCTCATTATTTATGGGAGTTACCAACACCTTCAAGGTCCCAGTCTTATAAAATTCATTTTAGTGTAAATACAATCACTCTAGGAATCAGTGTTAAATGTCGTTTGTATTTTATCCAGATTAAAGAAAAAAACAATTAGTCTTGAAACCTTTTTGCACTTTTTTAACATCACTTTTTTAAAGATCTTTTTTATTTTTATCATGATCAGAAATGTAAGTGACAATCCTAGCACTTCTTTTAATTTTAATTTGTTTTTTCTTGTCTAATGAGTCAGCCTCCACCGATATCGCCATTTTTAGGACCAAATTCTCACCATCTAGAAAGCCAAAAAGCTAAAAAGCTTGGAAACCATATTTACTAATGGGGTCTCTCATTGTCACGTTTTACATCAAAAGGCCAACAGAACGGAAAACGTACGTTATGGTTATTATTCCTTTCCTTATATGTAAATCCAAGAAGAATATGACGGTGACTTTCCTTTTTTTTCCCTTCGCCTATGAGAATTTCCTATCCACCAAGCCGTCAAGATTCAATTGAAAATATTGCGGACGTAGCAGACCATTGCCGACGATTTGTGATACGGCCATCACGCGCCCAACCAATACTTGATATGTCTGGGGGGGAGATTTCGTCTTGCAGTGTCCTAGGGAGATTTCGTCCTCGTTTGCCCCCCTTTCCCCCCGACTGTTCGAAGAAGTCGCTTGTGTCATGCAGGGACGGATCTGGAATAAGGAAAGGGAAGGGAGATAAATTTAGGGGAAAAAGGACATTTTTGTTAGGATTGCAACTCCGATTGCCAATTTCCCTGCATATCGATTACCTTCTGACGCTTGGGAGACAAATGATGCCCTCGCTCTTTTCTCGTCTGCTGTCAGATTCAAGGAATCATATTCAGAGCCAGACCTCGTTTTTCCCTCTTATCAAAATGAAAAAGCCAAAGGAAGAAGCACAATCACGAACTTGGGTTCAATAGGAAAAATATTTAATAACAGAAGAGCCGATGCATATATGCCTCTTCTTATCCCCCAGGCTAATATCTCAAGTGGTTGTAAGTAAGTTGGCTCCGGGGTTGGTTGGGGTCTTTGGAAATTTAGAAATAGATCATGGTGATAATTCAGACCAATGGTGCAGAGAGAGAGATGAGATGAGATGGAGAGGTAGGAGAGATCCTGAGGAACGGAGAGAGGAGAGAGAGAGAGAGACGATGGGCACTTTGAAAATCTCGATTCCAGTCTTAGATATCAATTTCCAGTAAGGAGAGAAACATAACCACGCAAGGAAGCCACATTCATTATCGCCAAGTAAACCGCCGCGAAATCATTAGAACGTTAAAAACAAAACAATTATGAGAAGATGAAAAGGCGCTTATCTTGATGGCACTTACAGAACTTTTCGTGGCTACCTGACGAGCCCTCGGAGAGAGTTCCCCAACCAAAGCATTAAAGTTTCACTAGTACGATGAGCGATTAATGGAGTTTATTCCCATTATGGCGCCACCCAATAAGCACACGCACATCAGCGAAAGTGAGTGAAACGCTCCCCCACTTTGAAAATAAAGGGGCGGGCGTTTCCAGGGTTACAAATTTAGCTTTCCTTTTCTACTGGATGATGGATGGAGAGATAGTACACGAGACTGCCAAGGCCCAATGTATTAATATAGTTTGATTGTATAGTTCATATTTTCTTGGTCATGTTTTGTCTGCCACTTCTGAACTGCCCTGGCGGAGGAGGAGTAAATTGAAAAGGGGTAACAGCTAAAGTAAATAAACAAACAAACTTCTATAGCTTTGAATACCAGATACAGTCAGGATAGATCCGGGGACATTTTTTTTTTTTATTTTCCCCCGCCATAGATAGTGGGTGTTGAAAGATTTGAATTTCAGATTCGATACTGTCGCTTTGTGGATTAAGAGGGAGGAGCATTTGGCGACCATACAATGGAAGCTTGCGAATAAAAGCTAGGAGTCACTTAAATAATAATAAATAAATAATAATAATAATAAAATAACAATAAAAAAAATTAATAATTTTAATAATAATAAATAATAATAATAATAATAATTATTATTATTATTAGTGAAATTTATTATTATTATTTCGTTAGTATTATTATTTTTTTTTTTTTTTTTTTTTGTTTTTTTTTTTTATTTTTGCTCTTCACAGTCCTCCCAATTCGGGGGGGGGGGGGAAACCTGGGTGGTATTTATAGTGGGGGTTGGGGTTCCGGGTTGTGATCCTGCCTCCTTAGGAGTCCATCACTTTTGTCTTAACTCATGTGTGCCGTTTCTAGGATCACACCTCTTCTGCATCAGTCCATGGAGGCTAACTTCAGCCTCTAGTTTTTTCTTACGAATTCTTTTCCTTTTCAGGGATCTTTGGGATCGGTTGACCCTAGTGTGCTCCTCATGATTATGGGTTTACGATTTCCACTTGGCATAATCCCAATAGATCCTTGCTTGTTCATTTTATTTTCAGATCTTGAGATACATTATCCATTTTTTCCCTCTCTTCCTTTTCTTCAACTCTGGTGTCCCAATGGTATTGCGACATTCAATGAAGGCTAGATAACTTTCTTCTTCTTGATCTTTGTACAATCAAACGTCACGTCTGGTCTGTTTGCACGTATCAACCTATCCGTTCTGTGATCCATAGTCCCAGGAGGATCTTTGCCTGATCGTTTTCTATCACATACCTTTCAGGTTATGGTGCCTCGTACCACTTATTGTTACTTGCAAGGTAGCTGATTGTTTTCCTATGGCACAGGCTCCAGTGGAGGGCGCATTTTGCCACTGCAATCATGCCTCTTTTTGTATAAACTGGTTGTCTGTGGACAAGTGCCAGGGCAAGACCATTGCACTTGCTATGTGGTTTATGGTTTCATTTTTGTTTACGTATATGCAATTACTTAACCTATGGGTTGATGGGAGAGAATGTTTTTATTTCCGTCCTATACGATACTTTGAACATATATCTGGTTCTTAGGGCCATGAATCTTGTGACCGTTTGTTATCATTTCCTTCAGGTTTCCTTCTTTAGCTCTCCCCTTCTGTAGCCATTGACAATTGTCCTCAGCTGGCTAGTTCTTTAGTCTGGTCGTTCCATGTATTGGTCCGTAGCATTGGTTTGTTCTGTGCCGCAGTTACCTCTGTTCTTTCGTGATTTCTTTTTCCTTGCTCATCTATTTATTTCTGGGTCATTCGTCTAAACTTTTATTAGTTCCTTCTTGTCCCAATGCACCATCTTTAGCCCACTCGTCTTCACTGGTTTTCAGATATTGCCCCACACACAGGCGACTCTGTTTTCGATGTTGACGCTAAGTCCTCTTATAACTTAGTAGTCCTCTCCCTCCTTTCCTTTCGTGTTATGGTATAGTCTGTCCCGTATTTGCCTCTTGGTGTTAGTGCTTTGTTGTATCGTCAGTTGTTTCCTGGTCCGATTTTTCTGAATCTATGCTATGCGGAGTTGTCTGCCTTTCGTGCCAATTTCCACCTATTTCCTGCGCTGTAATGCTGATTAAGCTGGCCAACTCGCCAACATGTGTTTATGGACATTTTATCATATTGTTACCGGCAGTTGAGTTTGTGACTTGAGTACTCGCCTTTGTGAGTCTGTCTGCATATATTCTGTTCCTGATCGTGTCCCTTCAAACTCTTTCCCTTGGGTGGTTGTTTTAATACCCTACCTACCTTCCATTGTTCCCACCAGGTTATTTGTATCCTGTCTCATCTAATGGTTTGATTTGATTGGTTGCCGATCCCATCTGGTAAGCTTTATCCCTTTCAGTTTTTCTCGTTCACTTTGCCTTTTTTAGCTAAGTTGGAACTGAAAGGGCGCATTTTTCTAGGTTGTCCAAAACTCCATTATCCTGATGTCCCCAGGATACAATCCGATTACAGTCTGGATTATAGGGTATCTATTTCCTTCCTGATCCGCCATCCTTACCCATTACAAGCTTCGAAGTCGTGACGCCATGAAACATCACGATGGTTCGCATTTTGTTGTGCCTCTTTTTCTTGAGTTGGTACCCGGTCTATCCATCTTCTGTAGTTACTTTTTGTGTGTTTTCCGGGGAATCATGGCTACCTTACGCAAGAGTAAGTGGGGACAGTGGAGGTCGCCCTGGAAGGATCCCTCTCCCTGGATATTAACCTTGTGGCTGAGTCTTATCCTTGGGCTTGGTAAGTATGTGATTATTATCCAAGTTGTTGGCAGTTGTATTTTTGTTGAGGAACGCTGATTGGTATTTTCCTACTTGCCCCATATACTTTTCCAGGCATTCTATTGAGCCATGTGTGTACGGTAATCATTGATCGAAGGCCTTTCTTATAGTCTCATCCATGCCAATGCTTAGGTTGGCGTTTGTTTCCTCTCCACCTATGGTTCTTCATTACCGCATTTTGTCTATCAGGAGCTGGTCTTTTGTGCCCCCTTTTTAACACTTCCTTTCTGTCAGGCCGTTTCTGTTGGTGGGGCCGGATTGGTGCTTTATGTTTGTATCTCCTCTAGGAGTTAGTTGTATAGCCTTTAATCACTGTATGATACCATTGTTAGTAAAACTTCCAACCATTATTGGTGTACGGCAAGGTGCATAGGGCCTGTATAAGGCTTACTGGCCCATTAAATGTTTGACCTTTAACTTCTTGTCTTTTTGTTTGTACTAAGGATGTTCCTTACCTGTGGCTCATCCAATTTGGGTTTGCTTGGGTGGATTGCAGATACAATGCTGGAGTTGTTCTGCCTATTCGTTGGGTGTAGGGCCTTGAAGTTTTGTTTTTGGAGGCCGAAGTATCCACTGGAAGCTTCATCGGGGACCTGGGGGCTTTCCAGTTTAGGCATTCTTCGTTTAGTTAGGGTATGTTCTGATACTGTCTTGTCATGTCCGTTGATGGTCTCGTGAATCTTTCTTTGTTTTATTCTCCCCTGTTTCTTCTTCCTTCGGACTTCCTGGGCCATGTTGATGATTGTTTATGGATTTGTTAGTTGTGATACCGGATTGTCCATATGCCAATGTTTTTCCCAGAGTCTTCTTATACTTGGTTCCGGCCTTTCAGGAATTTCCTGGGTGGGTTCGGTCTTCCCCTCCTCGTTATAGTTGGCTGTAAAGTCTCTTTCTTTTTGGTTGGTTTCCGAATAGGTTTGTTCTGTTTGGTATCCCTTCCAATTATTACCTGGTTCAATGCTAACCGCTTGGATATACTTGTGTGCTTTTCGGCCTTAAAGCCTCCTCGTTTTAAACTTCCTTCATCTTGTGGTTGTTTACAGTCCCAACTCTACTTGGTATACTTTGTAATTTGTTCCGTTGAGTGCCTCCCTAGTTTTCTTGCCTTCTTAGCCTTTTTTCTGCCTCATCGTTTCTTAAAAGTTTACTCAAGTCAGATAATCTCATCACCATGATTTGCTTTTTCCAAGGGACGACTTTTATTTCCCAAGGAGGTTGACCTGTTTATTGGTTTGGTTTCCTGAGTTGGTTGCGGGTCTTGGTTTGTGACGGTGGTGTTCATGGTTGCGTGTTCGAATCCCCATCAGTTCTGCCTACTAATCTTGCTCCTGCATATGTTCAAGTTATTTGTTTCTTGTGATACTTGGTGGTGTGTATTCTAGGCCCATTATTTCAATTGACCTCTCATTGTTTTCCCTTGCCCTTAATTTCTTGCTTGTTGTTGTAGGCTTTCCATGGAGGTCGGGATCTTTGTTCCTGCATCTCGTTATCTCGGGCTCCATCCATTGTTCTAATCTTTTTCTTTAACCCAATTCCAGTTCCTACTCTATGTTACTTCGTCGGGTGTTTCTTCGTGGGTGTCGTTGTTTGTGATACTTCATCCCCTCTGTCGTCTTCTGGTTTTTAGCATCGTCTTCTCAGTTACGTCTTCTTAGTGGTAATTCGTTAGTATTCGTGTGACATTTCCCCTTCCCTTTCACCAGTTACTTCTACTTTCTGTTGGGGAGGAGAGCCAGTTCTTTTTCCTTTATGGTTCCATTACTTGGCGTTACCTGCCAGCCTCCTCGCTCTGTTTGGGGGGGGTTTGGCTAGTTCCATTCCTCTCATTCCAGAAGTTTGCTCAATTCTTCTTTCTATAATCCTCTCTCCAGTCGGGTTGGGGTAATGACTTCTGAATGTAGCGATCTCCCATATTTTCCTTATTTTCGTTCTCACTTGTCCCATTTCTTCCTTTTTGCCTTCTGTAAGCTCCAATCTCAGGCTGTTTGATTACTGTCGTCGTCAGGTTTTGAATTCAGTTCGCTGGATGACGACCTCCAAGTACCTGACCGTCTTCCCTACAATTGGGTTGAATACCTGGTTGCCGGACGAGGCTCCTCTGTTGCCAGAGGTTCCATTTACGTCGTTGTCGTTTATTCCTTCATTTCTTTCCATCATTGCTGAGTTTTGCTATTTAACCCATAGCTGGACCCTACCCCATCAGGGATAGGTACTCATTACAGCTGAGTAGACTGAGGAAATTATGGTAAAGATCCTTTCCCAAGGAATCAACGCCGAGGAGAGCGGTCACCCATCCAACGACTGACCAGCCCCATGTTGCTTAACTTGACTTAAGTCTATTGACGAACCTAACCAACATCCTCCACGGCGCACATATTATTATTCATATCATATTACAGAAACATATCTTTAAAAAAAACATTAATTTTGAAATGGCTGCCGTTATGAACTAGTATATATAGGCTAAGACTTGCTAGACAAAATTATAATTATTATTATTATTTATTATTATTATTATTATTATTTATTATTATTATTATTATTATTATATTATTTACCGAAAATAGCTTGATGGATATTTTCTTCAGCTGGAAAGGAACCGAAACAATTTATGTTTTTATGAATATGAAATTTAGAAATCCATTTTGAAAATTGCATGCAGTTCTGAAATATACATGAAATATACATAAGTGCAACACAAGTAATTTTGTGTAATATTCAGCCGAACTTTATTTGCATTTTGTATGATGTGAATTTGAACTGATAAGACTAGAGGGATTTTATACTAGGGTTCATGATCTGGGCATAATAGGATTGTTAATTTTGGTAATAAAAGCTCAGTCTTGGTGTTTGTTTTTTTTTTTTTTTGAATGGTGAAGAAAAATGCCACTGTGTGAAACTGCAGAGACCCTTCGTGTCGTCGAAATTCCGGTTGTTTTATATTTACTCAATTGAACTTCGTTTTGCATTGTGGCTTTTTTCTTAACTGTTAATTTTAGCATTGAACGAAGTTTATAAAAGTCGCCATAACTTTTTGTTTAAAGTTGTTGTTGTTGTTCTTGATGTTGTTTTTGTTGCTGTTGTTGTTGTTCTTCTTCTTCTTCTCCTTCTTCTTTTTCTTCTTTAAAAATCGCTTGCTAAATCTATAACGCCAAAATTTCGTTTAATATTTACAACACTGCGTAAACCTTCAGATTACGTATCGAACCTTTTAGAATCCTGAATAGATGGTACTGCGTATAAAGACACCAAGGCACACGTCCACAATATTTTGTCTAGCCTGACCAATCCTAATTGAAAATGCCAGGTGCCACGCAGAGTGACAAAAACAGCAGCCGGCGAAACTTCAGCAAAAACATATTGTTTTCAAAACATGAACCATTTGTGCACTGGCGTGGATGATACGACCTCCAACTAAATTTCCTGTTTTTCAGAAGCATTTCTGTTGGTGAATTAACTTTGGCAATATGATCACCCGAAACATTTCTAGGACAGCTCGCGATTTCATTGACATAAATCATAAAAAAAAATGTGAATTTTGAAAAGGTTGCCGATGTTAGCTTGTAGATATAGCTTTTTCGTTAATGAATTACCTTTTGCAATATTATTACCTGAAACATATCTTTAAAAAAAACATTAATTTTGAAATGGCTGCCGTTATGAACTAGTATATATATAGGCTAAGACTTGCTAGACAAAAATATAAAGAGGAACCAAAAAAGAAAATAGGAGGAAAGCTGGTCGATTTTAGAAGAAGAAATATTTTTTCAAATGAAAATTTCGAAATAAGTAAACAAGGGAAGTATTCGATGTCTTAGCTGTAAGAAAGAAATATCACTGGATAATACATAAAAAATCAGATCCTCAGCTCTTATCTTGAGACTTAGATTTTGTCCAGCCTTTCTCTTTTTGCCTAAATTAGATCAACTCTTCTTGAAAAAAAAACAACAGAAATATTTTCCAAAACAATTCAGGGATTTTTTTCAGCCTAATGTGTCTGAGAGACTTAAAATTCTCTGAGCATCTGGCCGCAGAGGTGGGGCAATCGAGCATTTCTGAGTATCTCCCAAAAATATTTCTTTGTAGATGCCACATTTTTTTTTTTTTTTTTTTTTTTTGCAAATATACGACGCAGACTTTCCAAGTAAAATATTGAAAAATGATTCCTAAGAACAGCATAAGAAAATCAGTCGATATCGTTTCAATTTATGCAACATCACAAGTTAGAGGTGCTACGCTGAACTTGAAAATAATTCCACATCAAGTCCCTTGAAGACAGTAACATATTTTCCAAAGTATTTCTATTCGTTGACCTAGGAGGGTGGGTGGGGGTTCCGGAACGGGAGGGAGGGTGAGGAGGAAAGGGAAGGGTGAAGGCTATTTGATATTTACACTTTTTTTTTTCTTTTAGCTGTAGTTTCGTATATCTAGAGCTGTTTCGGAGAGTGCAGAAAGACAAAAAATTCCATCACATTTTTTGGTGTAGATAAAAAAACGAACCAGGCATAAAACCTTTATCAGTAATTTTCAGTATTACCAAAATCGAAACGAAACGAAGCACCACCCGAACACTTTCCGGAAAAACTGAATTTTATAATTTTTTGTTGTTGTTGTTGCTTATATTAAATCTAGGTCTTCTATGAAGTGCGTCATTCAATTAGAGTTAAAAGACACACTTTCTAGAAAGAAGGCATTTTCGCCTTTCCTTTTCCATAAGGAATAGAAAATCATAACAGAATTCTCTTCCTAAAGCCCCCCTACCCCGTCCGATACCTTTCGAATTCCTGAATTTCTTTTTCTGGCTTCGGTTTCATTTCGGAGTACCAAGGCTACGTTTGGTGGTAGCTTTTGTTCTTTCTTTGATATAAGCCATGTTTTTCTCTCATTTTAAAAGCAGGCATGATTTATTAAATGTACATATGTTTAAAGATAGAATGGATCCGTACTATGAAGATGAAAATATATGAAAGAAGGAAATTTAGCATTTCACCAAATTTCTGTTTGTTTGATTGTTTGTCATTCATTATAATATTGCGTCCCTTCAGTCAGTCTTCTCTTCAAATTATCCAGTAGTGTCGACTCACGATACTTTGGAAATAATTCGATAGTTACCCAGTGCAGTATGTTGGAAGATTCCTTTCATGTCCAGGGGCCGAGAGACCCAGTGTAAATAATAATAATAATAAATAATAATAATCTAATAATAATAATAATAATAATAAAATAAATATATAAACTATAAATAATATATATATATATATATATATAGTTTATACTAGATATATATATATCTATATAGTATACACATATATATCTATATACATACAAACATATATATATATAATATATATATATATATATATATATATATATATATATATATATATATATATATATATATATATAAAATTCTCTGCCTGACACTTCTAAGTAAAATAATTCCGTTTCTCTCTCTCTCTCTCTCTCTCTCTCTCTCTCTCTCTCTTGTCAGTTGAATCATCTGGTGATCCAAAGGTTTTGGAACGACGTTGTAAAAATCAGTGAGGTTTCTGTGGAAGTGTCACATAAGGATTCTTTATCGTATGTTTTATGTGGCGTTCTTTTTCCGTAGATAAATCAGTGTTTTGTGGGCCTCAATACATGGAATAAAGTAAAAAATCTGCCTCAATACACTCGGAATAAAGTAAAAATCTGTGGCCTCAATACACTCGGAATAAAGTAAAAATCTGAGGCATCCCGTCTTCCAAAAAAATAACAAATAATAGATAAGGCTTTTAATATCGCATTTATTGTTCTCAAATGAGTTTTCATGTTTTTTTCTGAGATAAGTTGTAATGCTGAATTGTATTGCATTTAAGTTATAAAGTTGAATTGTATTCCATTTAAGTTGTAGTGGTGAATTGTATTCGTTTGCATAAATGCTTTTGTAAAGTATCTATTTCTCGCAGGGTATAATCATTTCCTCCAAAGCTGCTTAATTTCCACTACTTCTCCCGAAAATAAAAGACCTATGTTGCTATTGTTCTTTCAGAATAAAAGTAAAAAAATAGGACTTTTATTTCCGCCTTTTTTGTTTCACAGGGAATCATCGTTCTTGCCGTGGTTTTTGCCCCGCCAGAAAACAAAAAGGATTCCGATGTGATATTGCTTCACAAAAATAAGTCCGGGCGTTGTATTGCTTCCCCAGCAAAAAAAAAAAAAAAAAAAAAAAAAAGACAAGAGGGCCTTGATAGACTTTTTTCCTTTACGTCAGAAGGAAAAACAAGCGAAAAGATACAAGGAAAATCCTGCCGAAGACAAGTGGATATTTCTTTCTTCTCTTTCTTTGGAATTTTACCGTTTTCTCTCTCGTCATTTGGTTGATTACCCCTGATTATTGCCTCTACTTATCTTTCCTTTTTTTTTATTATTTTATTTTCTATCGCATCCGTTTTTTCGTTGTCAGGTATTGCGTCCTTTTCATCTTTCGTTTCGTTACTTTTTGTTTTCCACACCAAATTTGTATTTGCTGTCACTATACTCGGTTTTTTTCCATCTGTCCATCCGCCTGTGGTGTTTGCGTATGGTAACATTGCGTCCCGGGTTTTAGATAGTTACATTCAGCTTACATTCAACAATAATAATAATATCCTATTTCGAATATTAACTGTGTAATTCGCATACCGTAAATTATTAAAACGCTTTTCAGTTGTAAATGTACACCCAGATATCCTTTTATTTACCTAAAACTTACACATAGCGTAACTATTTAAAGCCCGGGACGCAGTGTTACCATACGAAAACACCACATGCGGATGGACAGATGGAAAAAAACAGAGTATAGATATACACACAAACAAGCACAGACATACGTACACACACATATGTATGTATGTCTGTATGTATGTTTATATATAATTATATGTGTGTGTGTTCCACAGTTCGAAAGCTCATATTCACAAGCAATTTTTATAACTCCCACAAAATGAAATTCTTATAGTTTTCTTTAAACTTCCGTTTACATTTTCAGCAGCCCACCAACCGTGAATCAAGCCCGCAATTACTACAGGCGGCCGTAATGCGCAAATAGTATAACCCAAACTCATGGCGATATAAATTCGGGAAAGAGATATAAATTCGAGATATAAATTGAAGACACCCTCAGGTACACGAAGGCCTTACGTAAACTAAATTCAAGGCATACCGCAGGCCCCTCCCGTCCCGGTTTCCAAAGATGTATTAAAAATAGGGTTATTTTTCTGCCCAGAGTATCGTCAGATCACAATTAGAGTTACTGGGACGATTCATCACCTTGTTTTTGTGATTCCGCACGAGTGGGACTTTCTTCTGGTCGTTAATCTCTCTCTCTCTCTCTCTCTCTCTCTCTCTCTCTCTCTCTCTCTCTCTCTCTCGGGCGTTTGGTGTTGATAATCGAAATAAATCTCGAGGATTTTTTTTCCAATAGGATTTGGTGATAAATGAATCACTGTTTTATATATTATATATAATATATATATATATCTAATCTATATATATATTATGGGTGTGTGTGTGTGTGGTGTGGT
>NC_061105.1:43121205-43123705 GCF_015104395.2 Macrobrachium nipponense | reverse complement strand
TTGGTAGTAAAGTACAATGGTTCTCATTTTTTACCGGGGTATCATGAGGTTTTTACATTATATATACATTAAATATATAATATATATATATGTGATATATATATACATTATATATATATATATATATATAATATATATATATATATATATATATATATATATATATATATATATTTAGGTTTTTGTCTGTATGTATGTATATCTGTATACTATGTTACTTATATTGGTAGTAAAGTAAAATGTTCTCATTTTTTACCGGTATCATGAGGTTTTTAATATTTTCTGTAAGGTCACAGCAATAATAATAATAATAATATATGATAATAATAATAATCTGACTCGAGTGGTTAATGTGCCAAGGCTTAACACTAATTGAAAATTTATTTCATTTGCATTCGTGTCGGTTAATCCTATTTCCTAGAAAGCAATTAGGGCAGAAATATCCTATTTGTCTGAGAGACTAAATTATGCACGCCGCATGCAGAATCAAGTATCTGGTACACATTCATGATACAATATTATCATGTTTCTCATATACCTTATAACCTTCCTCTTTATCCTGGATAGATGCATTTATCATAAATTTTAATAATAATAATAATAATAATAATAATAATAATAATAATAATAATAATAATAATAATAATAATAATAATAATAATAATAAACGTCCTCAAGTAATTGAATTCAATCGCTTTTGATGAACATTTGCATTTCTCTATCACATTTTAATAAAAAGAAAAATAAACTAAGCATTCAAATTATATTTTGAAAAATCTATAATTTACGGTTTGTGAAAAAGCATTTAAATTCTACGGTCTTCTCAAGAATTTCTAACCAGTTATAATAATAATAATAATAATAATAATAATAATAATAATAATAATAATAATAATAATAATAATGATAATAATAATAATAATAATAATAATAATAATCCAAAGAAACCTCATAATCACATGAGTTAATAAAATAAAATGGAAAAGTAAATCCACAGTAATATGTCTGATCTGTTATTTAAAATACAAATAACAGATCAGACATATTACTGTGGATTTACTTTTCCAATAATTATAATAATAGTGGTAGTAGTATAGTAGTAGAAAAAAGTCAAAAATTTTGTTTATTGAATATTGTAGAATAATATTTGAAGAATAATAGAGATGATTGACTTTTACTTTTATATTGTAAATTCATGCTTATTTCCATTGGAGGTGCATGCATTGATCTACAATTTATACAACACATATTTTACCTATGTTTATAATATTTACTAATCTGCCTGAAATCAAATATCTCTCAATATGCGATTTTTTCTTGAATAAGAGTTACCATCCATTCCACGAGTATTTTTAAAATCTTTTGTGGTTATTTTTTTTTTATTATGTAAATCTCATGGTCTACATTTCACTTGCCCATACATAATTCTTTATCGAGATTTTTCTGGAGATAGGAAGTTTTTATTATTATTCTGCAAATTGGATGAGCTTTCACGACGAAATATCCTTTCTGGTGAGATATTTTAATAATAATTGTTTTCCTTCACGACTTTTTTCAGATCTCTAAACAAACTGCTAATGGAAAAAATGGTGCATTCAACACCCGTATACCTACTGTGCCGAGACTGAAGATATATGCAAGTTTCCCTTTCTTGCATGATGATACCTTTAGGAGAGCATGCACATCCATTATTCAACAGAGGTTTCCGGCTGTGGACTTGAAAATTATCCCCAAAAATCCCTTAACTATTGGATCCCTGTTTAGAGTCAAAGACCGACTCAGTCCTCTGCTTTCGTCCTGCGTCGTATATAAATACACTTGCCCGAGATGTGATTACGAGACATACGTGGGATGCACGAAGAGGCTGTTGAAGGTTCGAATAGATTCCCACAAGGGCATAAGCCATAGAACAGGTAGTAGGTTATCTAATCCGGAACAATCTAATATACGTAATCATTCAAAAACATGTAAAACCTACATTGACAGGAAGGATTTTTCTATCTTGGGCTAACTGCGGAACAACAACGACCTGACTATTTTAGATTCTATAATTATCAAAAAGACTGTACCGTCGTTAAACACCCAAACGTCCTCTGTAAAATTGTTCATAGTGTAGTTTGGGCAGCTGGTTTGCCTCACTCTGTTTTTACTTAATTTTGTTAGTCTTACTCTTTCTTTTGTATTGGTAGGTGTTTTAAAGATTTTAGTGAAAATCCTGTACTTGTAATTTCTTTGCCTTTGAAGGTACTGTTGAATTTTAACTTTTTACTTTTTTACTTCTTACTTTATTGAAAGCTGTTGCCATTACATTTTTAATATAAATTAATCAAATTGAGTATTAATGTTCGCAAATTTCATATATTTTTAGCCTTGAAAATGAGACTTGGAATTCGTCGCAAAACGTCGGCATATATATATATATATATATATATATATATATATATATATATATATATATATATATATATATATATATATATATATATATATATATGTGTGT
>NC_061105.1:43088705-43118705 GCF_015104395.2 Macrobrachium nipponense | reverse complement strand
ATGTCATGCTTAGTTGGTATGATTTTAAAAGAGCCCCAACTACTGAACAAGATCATCACGACGATATAAACTATATTAACGGCCGGAGATCGTTGAGGATATGGAATCGATTGTCATAAAATGCATACTTGTTAGGCAACTATCCATAATGAATCAACTTTTAAATTACCCTATAACTACTGATTGTTCATTTTGTTTTTGCTTAATATTTAATCTTATATTTAAATATGTTTGAAAACATACGAAACCTCTTGTTATAATTAAATTGGTATATGTATAATATAGTGCTTTGGAGCTTATAATCACCATAAATTCTTTACTACTTTACTATTGCATATCACTATAGCCTTCTGAATAAGCATACTGTGATAAAGCCGATGGAGAAATGCCAATGAGGCTTCTATGCCCTGGGAAGGTGAAAGCCATTGAGATGAATACCAATATGGACCACACCAAGATTATTTTTTATTATTCAGAATTTTGAACTAAAGACTGAATGTAGAAGTCAGAAAATATGAAAAAGTCAGATAAGCACGACAAGGAGCTAGCATTACAAGAACTGATAGACAGCACCTTGGTTGTTGTTTATAACAACCAGGCCGACGCTGAACGTCGAGACAGAAGGAGGAGTTAAGAAGAGGACGAATTCTACTGTAGCATTCCGTGCTGCCAACGCCGGCTATGAACTAACAACCCGCCATGAAGGGCTTGAAGGATGCTTCTGCTATTTGCCTTGTCATTCATAAAATATCAATTTATGTCGACTGAAATATGTACCATCACTGTAAGGAATATTCTATCTACTTACGTAAAATTTATTACATTTGATTAACCAGAAAATAATTTTTCGACCTTTGAAATCAGAGGAAGAGGTGATAAGATCTGCCCTAAATCTGGATTTTTGGTCCTATTTCATCACATCTGAAAAGGGTGGTTTGTTTTTGTACTCTTATTTTTAAGAACTTTTAATATACGCTGGAATAAACTCTCAGCTTTCCAATGGTACTACTTTAGAGATGAAAAAATACACGGGTGAAATTAGAGAGCAATTTGTGTCAACTTTCAATGCGACTAACTCTTCAACTGTTCACCTAGGCCTAAATGACCAAGACCTGAGGTTACACAAAAGGGTCTGCCCCTCTGGACCGGAAAGGGTTAAGACAACATAACTTAAGAGTAAAAATCTCCAAGTGCAAGTTTTTTAACTCTGAACTAGTCTATTTAGGCTTTACGGTATCTCGTCAAGGTCTTAAGGTAGTCCACGATAAGGTGTCGGCTATCCGTAACTTTCCGGTACCTACTAACGTTAAGGGCATACAACAATTTCTAGGGTTATTACAGGCGCTTCGTGCGCAACTACTCACTAATAGCAGCTCCTTTAACTGATCTTACGAAGAAAGGAGCAGATTTTATATGGTCTGAATCGCACCAACAGGCGTTCGATGCCTTAAAAGAGAAATTGTGCAGTTCACCTATCTTATTTTCCTGATTTCAGTAAGAAATTCTTTATCGCATCTGACGCCTCAGATCAGGTGGTAGGAGGGGTACTACTTCAGCAATATGATAAAGAGCTTTTCCCGATAGCTTTTTATTCACGTAAACTGAAGCCCTCTGAAAGTAAATATGCAGTAATAGACAAGGAAGGGCTAGCTATCGTTAACTCATTAGTACATTTCAAATTCATAATCTATGGTTATCCTGTTAAGGTCCTTACTGACGATGAGCCCCTCACCAACTTCTTCAAAGGCATTAATCACAGCCCCAAAAGAACTCGGTGGCATATGATCATTCAGGACTTTTGGCGCGAAGATATGATACTACCTGGGAGAGCAAATATCATCGCTGACGCATTATCCCGCAACCCCGCGCCAACATGCTCAGAACCATTAGCTGTATTAGAAGATATAGAAACATTTGTACAAACCATTAAAACAGCGTACGAACATGAAAATTTATTAATCCAAACGATCGCGAACGTTGAAGACATGGGTTGGTTGGAGCGCCTGAACTGGTACCAAGTGCAACCAAAAGAAAGACCCTCAGTTAAGTAAAATAATAGATGCTTTGAAAGGAAATCCTAAAGAAAAAGAATATTTAAAATATTCGCAGCAGAATTACATAATCAAAGATAATATTCTGTGAGGATCTGTGACGAGGAAACCCCGAAGTACACCGCAGGCGACTAACGACCAGGTAGTAGTACCAATCTCTATTATGTCACAGAAAGCTAAATCACTATTCTACTGGTCTACAATGATTACAGATATAAAGAAACATATAAATAATTGTCACACTTGCCACGAAAACAAGGGGCACAATAAGGAACCACCTGTCTAGCCTTTGGGCCTACCACGTGACCAAAACAAATTTAAACCTTTTGAACGAGTACACTTACATTTTTTACTAACAGGGTTTTACGAGTCTGACAGAGGGAATAAGCGCCTCTTAGTGTTAATCGATGCCTTGACCAGATACACAAAATTAATACCTTTGAAAAACAAAACCGCGATTGAATGAGCAAGAAAGTTTTATGAATGTTATATTTGTAAACACGGAATTCCACACATGATAATCTCCGACTCTGGTGGAGAATTCAATAATCACTTTCTTAACTCCTTGTGCGATTCCTAGACATAAAGAAAATCAATACCATGATTTATCACCCTGAATAGAACGGTTAGTAGAACGGGTGAATAGGAAGGTGTTAAATATCCTACGACTCACACTCAGAGGTATGGACCCCAATTGGGATACATCCATCCCCGCGGTCTTAAGCACTCTTAACCACAGCTATCACTTCTATCAAAATGTCGCCACATGAAGCACTTTACGGCGCACCCGCTATGACCCCCTTCCTCATTCTTACACCTACAAACAATTTAACCAATCCTTTAAAGGATATCATGAATGCTAATGTAAGCAGGTTGAATATACTTCAATATACTACCTATATTCAAAGGACCATTTATCATACTCGAACTGCTAACGGCAAATGGGCTGAAAGGTCAGAGCGTAGAAAGGCCTACTGACATTAGGATTGTTCCTATATCACACGTTAGGTGTTAACTTGCAGGGTAGTAGTATAAAAAAAAGAGGGATATATATATATATATATATATATATATATATATATATATATATATATATAATATATGTGTGTGTGTGTATAAAAAAGAGGTAATATATATTATATATATATATATATATATATATATATATATATATATATATATATATATATATATATATATATATATAATAACTTATATGAAAACCTTGTATATACAAAACTTGCGTGAAATTATAGATCTTAATATATAACATTTTTATCTGTATACCATTTATTCCCATGTGATGTTTATTTTAAACATGAGTAATTATATAAAATTGGCTATTTGCAGGTTTCCAACATGCAGCTTATCTTGTTCGTACTGGTACTGATTTTCAGGCATTTTTCTCGTGTGGGAATGGTTCCAAAACAAAGGGAATTCAGTTTAGTCATGGCTCAATCATTGAAAGAACTGAAGATCTCTTCCTTACGTCAAGTAACATAATTCTAGAAGTTGATATGCAAGCGATTTTCTTGCCAGAAAACGATGTCATCAATTTGAAATCCGACTTATCTCAATTTGCTGAGTCACCGAATCAATTGCACAGAACCTACTTCCCTTCAAGCGATGAACATCCGCTTGCTCTGACCTTGGGTATCGCTGAGTTAATGTCTTCTGATTTGCAAAACAAGACGGCTGAAACAGAATGCTTAGTTCGCGACCTTCTTATGTATGTAGACCGTTCCCCACACCAGTGTAGAAAGGCGCAACCCCTTTATATTTGCCGTACTTAATCTATTCAACTCCGTAGCAAGATTAGGTCTAGGTATTTCTAATCGTCTTAAAATTAACGATCAGAATAAGAGAATTGAATTTTTACAAGCAGAACATGAATTATTTTTCTCTGAACTTCGTAAACAATTAGAATCAATTAATGAGCTTATGACGTTAGTGAATGAACATTCCAGTAACATAAATCATATCCAGGATGTGCAATCTTTGCTCGCAACTTTAGCATATTACAATACGAAGATGGATCATATACATGCTAAGATTTCTCATTTCATTGAAAAATCCAAAGATTATGTTGAAGCCATAACCCTCGCAACTAAAGGAGTCCTGTCGCCACACTTGTTACCTATTAAAGACATAACATTAACTTTAGAGAATGCGCGTGACAAACTCGGTTACACTCCTTTGTTAGAAGCACATAAGATTGAGTTCTATTATAGCCTAATCTCAGTTAGCGTAGAACATTATAGAATCATGATTAATATCCCTTTTGATCCTTCTGATGCATGGGAATCCTATAAAGTAGCTCCATTTTCCACTTACATGTCAAATAGCTCATTACCAGTAATATCGAATCTGTCTGGCTACGTATTAACCCTTAAACGCCGGAAGCGGGTAAATAAAAAAACAAAATGACTCCCGTATGCCGGAGGGGTTTGAGAGTGAGCACGTAAGCGGAAAAAATATTTTTTTCAAAAAATCACAGCGCGCTTAGTTTTCAAGATTAAGAGTTCATTTTTGGCTCCTTTTTTTGTCCTTGCTTGAAGTTTATTATGCAACCATTAGAAATGAAAAAAAATTATCATTATCATATATAAATAATGCGATATATGATAGCGCAAAAACGAAATTTAATATATAATTGTATTCAAATCGCGCTGTGCGCAAAACGGTTGAAGGTAACAAGTTACTTTTTTTTTTCGTTGTAATGTGCACTAAATTGCGATCATTTTGATATATAACACATTGTAAAACGATAAAAAGCAACACAGAGAAAATATTATCACAAAATAATGCATGAATTCGTAACGCGCTTACGTAACACATATTTTTTTTCAAAAATTCACCATAAATCTAAATATGTCCTAGAGACTTCCAATATGTTTCAGAATGAAGACAAGTGATTGAATATTACTACTGTAAGAATATTAGCTTACAAATGCAGTTTTCGACCATATCTGACGAGCTAAAGTTGACCGAATGTCGAATTTTTATATATATATTTTTTTATATGCAATTATTTGCGGAAATAAGAAAAGCTACAACTTTCAAATATTTTTCGTTTTATTCTACATGAAATTGCGCACATTTTCATATATAAAACTCTATGAAATGCCTAATATGAAACGGAGCAAATATTCCGAGAATGGGACTTACGCATTTCGGAGATTTGTGGCGGAGAATCCGCGCGCGAGGGAAGGAAAGTTTTTTTTTTTAAATTCACCATAAATTTAAATATTGTGCTAGAGACTTCGAATTTGTTTCACGATGAGATAAAATGACTGAATATTACTAGACTGTAAGAGTTTTATCTTACAATTGCGTTTTTCGACCATTTCGGTAAGAGTCAAATTTGACCGAACGAATACGGTGGTTTTTTTTTTCTAGTTTATCGTGATTTATATGCAAATATTTCGAAAATGAGAATAGCTACAACTTCAACTATTTATTGTTGTATTATACATGAAATTGCGCACATTTTCATATATAAAATGTTATGTAACGGCTAATTTAAAATGGTGCAAACATTACCACAATCGCACGTATGATTTTTTCGGAAGAGTTTACCGCGCGGACGTAAAGAAAATGTTATTTTTTCATAAATTCACCATAAATCGAAATATTGTGCTAGAGACTTCCAATTTGTTGCAAAATGAAGGTAAATGCTTGAATATTACTAGAATATAGGCGTTTTAGCTTACAATTGCGTTTTTCGACCATTTCGGTAGAGTCAAAATTGACCGAAGGTTGAAAATTTGTCACTTATCATTTTTTATATGAAAATATTTCGAAATTGATAAAAGCTACCACCATGGGTTGTTTTTTAGTTGTATTGTGCATGAAATTGCGCACATTTTCATATATAAAACTTTATGTAACGGCTAATTTAAAATGGTGCAAACATTACCACAATCGCATGTATGATTATTTTCGGAAGAGTTACCGCGCGGACGTAAGGAAAAAGTTTTTTCATAAACATTCACCATAAATCGAAATATTGTGCTAGAGACTTCCAATTAGTTGCAAAATTAAGTTAAATGATTGAATATTACTAAAATAAGAAGAGTTTTAGCTTACAATTGCGTTTTTCGACCATTTCGGTAGAGTCAAGTTGACCGAAGGTTGAAATTTTGGCACTTATCGTTATATATATGAAAATATCTTAAAACTGATAAAAGCTACAATCATGAGTATTTTTTTGTTGTATTCTACATAAAAATGCGCACATTTTTCATATATAATACTCTATTGTAACGGCTAATTTAAAATGGTACAAAAATTATGTCAAAGTGACGAAATAATTTCAGAGATGTGTCACAGATACTTTTTAGTGTGGCAAGAAAGAAATTCGCGCTTGCGCGCCTGCGTAACGATTGTAAACAAAACAACACCTTGATCCGTGAACTCCCAGCATCCCCAAGGCGCGTGATTCAAGAGTTTTCGGTGGTAGGCCTAAAAGTATTTTTCCGCGAATTTTTAAAAAAACTTTTGTATGTCGACGTAAAATACGTCCAGTCGGCACCCGAGAGACAAAAAATGTCGACGTAAAATACGTCCAGTCGGCGTTTAAGGGTTAATTTCCCCCTAACAAGGAAACTTTTATGGTCATCAGAGACCTAGAATCGTTCGCTAATTGCTACACAGCCCTGAATAAAAAGGTTTGCACAGTTGACTCCTTTGAATTTCGGAATGTGTCCGAGGGTTCATGTGAGTTAGACCTAGCCTTTAATGGAACTTTGCCCCATATGATAGAACACTGCTTGGATCACCTGCTCTACCCTTATGACAAGTATAAGTTCGCTCACAGGCTGGACAACAGAACCTGGCTGAGATTCTCCCTAGAGAAGTTTCAGGTCAACTGTCAGGATGGATCAGCTACGGCATCTCATCTCTTCATTGCTGCCGACGGCTGCAGTGAAGCAACGGCCAACTACACCAGTCCACTCCACTTACACTGCTAATGAGGATCTTCGCTACTACGCACTACTAGCTACAGTTTTGACCGCGTTGGCGATTACCATCGCCGTGAACAAGAAAAGCTCACCAACAGAACGTCAGAGACCGTCCAGACAATCTCCCCTATGCCCTCAAGGCATGGAATTTCCACGTTGTATGAACCTGGCCAATTCATGACGCGTAGTGAATTGTTTGGAACTGTGAAGTGCGTGAAAAGTTGATCAATATAATGATTAATTCCATGTGTCAAATTATCAGTATAGTAATCTAACAGCGTGCACCTATCTGAAGCATATATAATTTAAACAATGAATCAATATAGCTGTGCGTTTACACGCACCAGGAATATATATAAGTGGACACGAATCTTAATCTAATTTATTTTAATCAATACATATATATAGGCCTTATATTGTTACCTTTCACAAGGTACCTTAGTTTTTGTCCTTATAACCTTATATTAATACATATAATCTTTGTGTGTCATGCAACTACCAGAAATGCATTTGTATTTCTTGTGAAGTGCTTACTTTCATGACTTGCATTCATATAAGTATATCAATATACATATATAGATATATATATATATATATATATATATATATATATATATATATATAATCTATAATATATATATATATAACCTTTTGGATTTAAATCCACTTAAACAGGATTCTTACCTATATACCCTTACAATTTTTTTTTTCTTAGCATATGTATCATTAATACTTACCTTATAACCATGCTTTATTATGTTTATTGATTGCATTATAATAATTCTTTATTTGATGCATTAGTCAATTATTTACTATTTGAAGTATCATTATTTTTTGAATTTTTCTTATATTTGAAGTGAGCACTCCGCACACATCCTGTGGAAAGGCATTTCCCAACCTGACTGACCTTATATACTTTATTTTGTTATCGTGACCGAGCATATATAATATTCAATTACACGATAAAAAGAAATGTGGGACATTCCTTAGTAGAAACGCATAACTCCGAATCAGGTCAGAGGTCGCCAAGGAAAGTATGGCCAAAACCACAGTCAAAGGATGCGTGTGAAGGCTAGTTAAGCATAAACAACAAACATACGAATGTCAACCTTCTGGCATGGGAACCTACTTAGCTCTAATGAGAACTTTAAAATGATGACTAGTATTAACCTAAAAAGTGGTGTTCGTTCGTACACACATATCTTTTGTTAGGTGTGCTAACCTATTTCATTGTAAATCACTCTGTAAGAGATCACTTCTTCTCCCTCCGTCTGTCTTAGACATCAAGCTCTTCTCTGCAAACTGTCTCACGCTGTAACATTTTAGAGAATATATCTATTTTTGACTACTTCCGTGTTTCCATGACATCCCTTCAACCAAACCAAGAATATGAAGAAGGAGTTCAGAATTTATCTTCCTGCCTGCAGAGAGAGAGAGAGAGAGAGAGAGAGAGAGAGAGAGAGAGAGACTCTGTGTATCTCTCCATGAACAACCGCTGTTCGCATCCGCGGACCAGAAATACACACCGAGGCCTGTGTACGACACTCAGGTGTGTCCAGGCCCTTACATAGATATAGATATAGATAAACAGGTCTGCAAGTTCGAAGGTGCTAATGCCCACAAGCATTCTGATATGCAAATGTACAGAGCAACATATTCTGGTACAAACATATGCCCATATAAATGTATACATAGCTACATACAAAACTATACATGCGAGACAAAAATAATTCTGTTACCTCTAGCCTAAGCTGAACTTCCAAAGTCTGAAGTCTAAGCCCATGCTACCTACTAGGTTCTACTAACAGGACTACTACGGGTACACTAAGCATTACTTCTCATCGATGGCGTGCAACATAAAACCATTTAACGCACCCTTCCCTTTTCACAAACACCACAGTCTGACTATGTCCCTCCCGCTCTCTCTTGAGCCATCTTCGGACCTATTAGGCTAAATAACAAACGCCTGCTCAGGCATTCAATTTTACTCGCAATAGGTATCCCTGGACAAACAAATTTATCAAAACTGCAGAGGGTTGCATGCCGAATCTTCAAATACTTTTACTATGGTTTCGTGAGAATCTAACAATCCCTATGAAATTAACTCTGATATTGTGCAAGAGATTACGTGCCTAGTATGGATAGGGTAGCCTAACCTAAAACTTGAATAAGACTTATCCTACACTTCTACCTGTGAACATTTAGGCTCCATGAACACAGTCTGGGCTACCTAATATTTTCACTAGACAATTGGCAGACCTAAGTAATACTTAATTTTGGTACAATGAAGAAGACTAACTGGAGCAAACTAAAACCAGATGGTAGCAGATGGTTGACTAGCCATGAGGAGAAGACAGCAACAGATAGGCCCAAGTAAAATAACATAACCCAGTCCCAGGTTCCAATACTATATTGACAGATTCAGAGTCATATATCATTATTTCTAATTCATTCTAATTCACTTTAGAGATTGTAATGAAAGTCCTCTAATATTTGCACGAGTATTATCGATGATATATGTAATTATTTCTATGTTATGACTTTGATAAAGGCAAAGGGGTATACATTCACACAATTTCACAGAAATAGACTTGAACTAAAAAAAACTTCACTTCGTTGTGGACAACTGATATAATAAAATAGTAAGTAAAACACAATTAAACCAACACTGCAGTGACCTTTGGCAGGATAAAAACAAATAAATATTGCGCAAATGTTCGGCATACTTAAACTTAGACTTTTCTGAATACTAATGTAGGATTAAGTCATGGGAACCAAACATTCCCTTCTAGGCTCTTTCTTGCATCAGTACATTTTGGTCTTTTGTATAACAATGCTTGGTTGATTAAATTTGAAAGTCTCTCTCTCTTTCTCTTTTGTTATGATATTGCTGAAGCTTTTGTACTGTAGTCTGTACAGCAGATGCATTCAGTCAAAATATCAATTAATAAATAACAAAAACACAAAATACAAAGGAAATATTAGACCCCCTCCCCAGCCACCAAGGACAGACAGAAGTTGGGAGAGAGAATTCCACAGCACGGAGTTTGAGGGATAAATATAGTCTTCCAGTCTTCCGAACGCTGTGGATAACTTCAATGTGATAATAAAAATTTGCTTTGATGTGTAGTCAAAGAATGTAATCTTTAACTAATACACATCCAATGCACAAATCTTGTGAGAGTTACCTATAGTATATACTAATGGATTAAAAGGCAGCTATATTTTATCTTTATAATCACTAACATCAATCGATGAAATAATTGTAGCAGTTACTACTGGACTAGAAAAAAAAAAACTTGATCTTCAACAGATATATCACGACGAGTTCTCTTACTGGAACAGATGAAAATTAAGAAAATATCGACTCTCAGTCTGGAACATTAAGTCCAATCAGGCCCATCAGGAGTTAGTATTATTGCTTATTCCTTCAAGTGGCACTTGACTGCTTCCCGGAAAGATGACCAATAGTACAGGCGTCAACATTAAACCTGAAGGCAAACGAATTGTTTTCCACCATATTAGGCACAGCTATTCCTGTACCTAGCCTAGAGAACAGTTTCAGGTTTCTAGAGAACCCGCTTGCTACGTGAAGAGTTCCATACAGTACATAAATAAATACACACGCAACGCATATACAATATACAAACATGTACACACACACACATACACACACACACACACATATATATATATATATATATATAATATATATATATATATATATATATATATATATATATATATCATCCCCCTTCTCTAGCTTTTTTATTGAAAAGTTGTCTCATATACTTCCATTGCTCTCCATCCTAAAAAGAAAAAGAAAAAAAATAAGCGACAGTCTGACAGACTTGTGCTTTTAGGATAGAAGGACGGAAGCTTTCCAGTTGTCAAGATTTTTCACTTCCTCATAAAAGCGTTTTCATCTCTCCCATAAAAAAGAGAACCTTTTGAAGGCCAGGTGCTTCACGTGCCCTATGAAGTGTCCCTGAATAAGTGCCCCTGAACAAGTGCCCTGAGCAAGACACCGTAGAGAAGAGAAAAAGGAAATTGTGGAATCCTTTGGGAAGAAAATAAACTTGGCATATCTGAGCAAAAGGTAAATAAAAGTTAGGGAAGTCTGAGGTGGATGGAAATCTCTTTTACGGTCGCTGTTGTGTTTTTCCTGAAGTTTGTCTTGTTAACGTTTTTTTAGAATTATTTTCTCTGGGCGCCATTTCTTCAAGTTTACTAGCCCTATAACGGGTGCTTTTGTTTTTATTTTGGGAATACCTATTTAAGGGTATTTACTCTTAAGTTATCTTATTTAATTTTATCTAACTTTTTCTCTGTCGGTCAAAGATTTGTTCCTTCAGCATATATTCAAGACCTCCTTTCTTCCTTTCGCGTACACAAACACGCACGCACACATACGTATAAATGTATCGTACAAATAAAATGAATGTATGAATGTTTGCATGTATATTTTTTCAGTATCTTTAATTTAAGTGCTCTAAAAGATATTTCAATACATGACTATTACAATTCACTATGGTTGAAATGTCTTCTTATTTTCGAAAAAGAAGTAAACATGGGTATTAAGAGTAATCGTGTTTATTATAGATTTCCCCTTTTGAGTCATAGTTCACTGAATGAGGCATATTGAACCAAAAATACTATTTGTAAATTAAAATTCAATAAAATACCTCATATTACCTTGTTTTGTGTTAATGCTATCTTGCTCGCTAAGAACCTCGTATAATGAACTCGACAGCCAGCCACTAACAATGTAATGGCTATAAACAAAATAGAAATATGACGGAGTTGAACAGTAGAAACTCTCTCTCTCTCTCTCTCTCAGGCACTTTAAAATTCTTAACTCTCTATAAACTAAAAATCACAAATTATTATCACGAAAGCAAGTAGTCCTTACATGGAGGCTGAAGTATCTTGCATTACCATTAAAGGAATTCCGCTTTGGCGAATCATATATCCAACTTAAACATCAATGTGAAGCGTTTTATGGTAAAGACATCAATTCTGAGAAAAAATTGAATCAATCCATCAAATTAAGTGACGACGTAAAAGGGATTATCCAAAGTGAAGAAGAATTGAAAAGAGGAACAACCAGTTTCCTAAAGCGACATCTTTCCATACTCCTCGGAATGTTCGCTGTTTGTCGTCTTGCCAGGCAACACACACTCTCGTAATTAGCGACGTTTGCTTTCTCTCTCTCTCTCTCTTGTCCGTTTCCGCGCGGACAAAAATTGGTGATGAATGATGACTTCAAGATGTCACACTCATAGGGACTGCGTTAATGAAGTTAGTACGGTGTCTTTTGGGACAGATTTTCCGAGCTTTTTAATTTGTGGAATTTTCTCTTATACTTGTTTGAACTCAAGATGAATTTAATTTGAAATATAAATTAAGTTTACTTTGTTCTTGTAAGTTGCAAACACACGAACACACACACACACCCTCTCACTCTCTTTCTCATATTTACGTACATACATACACACTCTATATATATATATATATATATATATATATATCATATATATATATATATATATATATATATATGTGTGTGTGTGTGTGTGTGTGTGTGTGTGTGTGTGTGTGTGTGTGTGTGTGTTTGTATAAAAATAGCAAAGGACGAAATCAGAGAAACTGAAAATATTGTACTCTGTTTTCTTCTGAAACACGAAGAAAGAAAAAAAGAAAGACAAGTAAAAAATGAGAATTTGCAATGATTTAGTTTCAGTCGAATGACAAAACCAAACGGCGCTGTGATTAGGTAAACGTCCCAGTAGTTTCATCTTGGTCATTCCAGTAATCAACACAACGTCATATGAACCTGTTATCGTTATTGCTATTCTTAATTAGGGTCATTTGACAACACCACAGCTATTACAAAATACGAAGTAATAAATGGTAGAACGACACCTATTTCTGAGAGGATGTTTAACATTAAATCTCACATATACATACTTTTACCAGGCATTCAAGATTGCCAATCACTTAGAGCGGGTGACGTTTCTTTCCCACAACAACCCACCTTTGGATATCTACTCCTAAAATAGCTCTCAGTGCTTCCTGACTCATATCACATCCCCTCTTCCAAGAGGCGTAAATATACGTATATCATTTATATCTAGGACAGGATCCTAAACTAACAATCCACCGGATCCAGGGATGTCTGTTTCTGGATCTCATTCGGTTCGAGGTTGGAGGTCATCCCCGGCTTCACTAACATGACATTGTGAGAACGTTAATTGTCATTCCTTTACTGCTGCGGGAGAAGCAGCCTGTTCCAGTCCACTTCCCAGGAGAGAGAGAGAGAGAGAGATCCAAGCATCTATGTGTATATTTGCAGGTAGAAGCTGTTTGTTTTCATTAATTATTTATGAAATTTTCGTGCACTCCATTTTCCGTTTTCTAAGGAAGAACCAGGGAAAGGGAAAATACACACACACACACACACACACACACACACACACACACACACATATATATATATATATATATATATATATATATATATATATATATATATATATATGCATGTATATGCAGGTACGTATATTATTTGTTCACCAAGAATACCAGGAACCCAAAAAAGGAGGTAGGAATAGAAAGAAAAGAAAGGAAGTGAAAACTCGAGAGAAGGGCGAATCCTCAGCCACACAAAGAATGAGGATGTTTTGCAACCACTTGAGCGTCGCACTGAAACTCCAAAGAGACACTGAAACTGGAAAATGTTTCCTGGGATATCTATCGCCTTTGCTCCTCAGAGCAACAGCGATATTAACGTTTACATCATCGGAGCGTTGGGATCGATTTTAATCGTTAAAATATTCAGATCATTCAAGGTAAAAGATATTAAAAACTAAATGGCTCGTCATTATGTCAGGACGCAGACTCGACTGCACTGATTTTCAAAATCTTTCTACGAAGAATCTATTTATTTTGGGTTTATATATAAAATTCATTTACTCGGGAACTGTTCGTGTGTTCGTTGAGTTCATTGAGAGAGAGAGAGAGAGAGAGAGAGAGAGAGAGAGAGAGAGAGAGAGAGAGAATGTTGACTTTGAGATATGACCGATAACTCACCATGTTCTAGAAATATATAATTTTTATGTATCTAGCTCTTGGGATTGAATGCGATGTTGTCAATAAACACACACTCTCTCTCTCTCTCTCTCTCTCTCTCTCTCTCTCTCTCGTCCTCTCTCTCTCTCTCTCTCTCTTATATACATAAAGAAAACGTTAGTGTTTGAATTTATTTGAAACATCTCAAAAAGTTTTTAATAATCACATATTTATTGACAATATTTCGATATGACAAACCAGATCCACAGGAATTCAGGCAAATCATATTTTTTTTGTAACGAACTGTGTAATAAAGAAAGGAAAGGAAAAATATCTATATACCTCCTTATTTTTCCTACTGTGAAAACGGCTCAATTGTGAGCTGGGACAAACAAGGTTGGGCGGGGGGCATTCAGCTGACATGTGCATGGCCCGTGGACCTCTCACGGCTACTGCCCACCAGGCCACCCCAGACCCACTGTAAATGGGAGCCACTATCTTATTAAGTCAAGATAAATTTAAGTATGACACAAAACATTTTAAAATAGTAGGAATCGAAATGAGAAGCGAATAAGTACCAAATGTGTGTTGATAGGAGCCGTGCTCTTCGATAATTTTCGCAAAATTAGATCGGAATATCTGGATAAAATGGGGCTCTCTTCTGTACTACGCTTTCTCAGTTACTCCTTTTAAAAAAAAATATTCGAAAGAAAATCTTATCGGAGAACTATTATACCTTCCACATCGACGAATTTTCCAGACCAAAGACCATCAGTAAAAGAAGTGAGAAACGTGGCCAAAGACTCAGTTCGTATTTTACAAAAGTGTTCGGAAAGAACGGTTCCTGTCAACATACTCGTGCAAGAAATTTCTATCTTAAATTAGAAGAAAGAGTTTCCTCTTATATAGATTTCGCATTCGAGGATAACAACTATAATAAAAAGATTTCAACAGGCATTCCTTCGGAAAAAAAGTTTAAAAAGTATATAACAATTCACGTAAAATAAAGTGTTTTTTTTTTTTTTTTACATTCAGATCAACAAATCATTTGAATGAATAATGACAACACAAAAGAAATAGAGTCTAAAATCAATCATTTTCACGCAGAAGGTCGTTGTATACTCAAGAAAAATTTTAATTTCAGAAAGTGCTTGCATAAATCATTGAAAAATGATATTTTCACTGATTTATCTTAAATCTTGGTTTCTATAAAAATCCTGTTTTAAGTAAATTGAACAAAAATCTTATCCGTGAGTTTCCCATCCACAGGACTTAAACGTCCAGACCAAACCATCTTTCCAAAATGCACGTTCTCTCTGCTCCCACAAACACTGACCATCAGACCACCTGTGCCATCAATGAATATGACAGCGCCTCAGTGGCGTGATCGGTATGATCTTAACCTACCACCTCGGTGGTCGCGAGTTTGATTCTCGGCCATACCATTGAGGAGTGAGAGATGTGTAATTCTGGCGATAGAAGTTCACTCTCGACGTGGTTCGGAAGTCCCGTAAAGTCGTTGGTCCCATTGCTGAATAACCACTGGTTCCATGCAACGTAAAAACGCCACACAAACAAACAATCAATGAATATGACCCCACTCAGTTCCCAAGACGAGTCATTGGGTATTACCTTCAAAAACCTTTACTTTCACTATTCCCAATTCCTAACTGAACCGGCAAACGTTTAAAATGTCTCTCTTTGAACAAATATGTTGGAATAAGAGAACTTTTGCGAGGACTCCCGTGGTCGTTAACTGTAATTTCATAGATAATAAATATCGGAATAGCCAAATCCTTTGGGTCAATGAGGTTTCATCGGAAATTGAAGGGTACTTCGGGATGAAATGGGGGTATTTTGAGGCATAAAGGGTATTTGGGGCGCTGCGATTCAAACAGTCGTTAAGGCCATTGATCAGTTATTTCAGGATGCAAGTGTACGAGTATAATGAATGAACGTCTCTGAAGACGGAAAATCTTGTCAATCTGAAGGCAATACTTCGTCTAATTGTTTGTCCAGCTATCTTGAAAATTTCCTCTTCACCCTGAATTCCATACAAACATACATATCAAAAACCATTAGCCCCGGTAGTTAAAAAAAACCAAGAAAGCACTTGATACGTGTAGAATGAAGCATGTTTACATGCGTATCTAAAAATGCTGATAGCTGAATATGAAAACTTATAAACAATTATGGACATTCCTTGAATACCTTAACAATTCCATAACAGCGTAACCGTCATAGGCGTCTTTAATGTTTCACTGTCAATATCCAATTCACCAGACGTGGAGGATTCACAGTCGTAGCTGAGGAAATTATCGTCAGACAATTGTGGATTCAGCTATTTCAGGGCACTGAACACCTGCTTTCCAGGGACAACAGCTGACGACGGTCCCACGTATCCATTAGGATGTCAGGAATGAAATTGTATTTTTTTATTTACCTTAAAAGGCGACAAGGATATACGGGCCTAAATTGGCCTTGATATCGTATTCCTGTAGATGCAAAATCTTTTTCTTATAAAATATCATATTCAGTAGGAAAAGAAACTCAAATAAAGAGTATCTATCGTTCTCAAATAAAAAAGGACCTTAAATAAAGTCCCATTTACAGTTCTCAGTTCATAGAAATTCCCTACTGAATTATCGTTAGAAGAATAGCAATCACTGCGTGATTACAGGTTTCCGATTTTCTCTCTCTCTCTCTCTCTCTCTCTCTCTCTCTCTCTCTCTCTCTCTCTCTCTCTCTCTCTCTCTCTCTCAGGTGAAAAGGAAATGCAGTGTATTTCACGTACGCATACACACGCCTGTGTATTGGAAAATTCTCTTGTTGCCTTAATACTCAGATATAATCACCAATTGTATATATATTCGTGTTCGTGTGTGTGTGTGTTTGGGGGGGGGGGGGGGGGGGAGTGTTCGACATTATTTTGCCACAGTTTCCGTGTAGGATCTAAATATATTTCCAACCGGTGGCTGGAATCAAACTCACTTGGAAAAATATTATATTAGCGTTTGACAGCTTTATTAAATGTAGTATTTTCTGTGCCATTTACGTGACAGGTAGTTTTTGATCCTGGAGTTCTGGACAAGAGTTTAAATGTTTCTTGGTCGCAACTGGAGATTTAAGATTTCTGGAATTCTATGCTGAGAGAGAGAGAGAGAGGGTATGGATTACCTCGCCGAGGCCCCTCCGTTTTGAGGACGCAGTTAATGTCCTTCACTTAAAAAAACAGATGATTCCCTGAGACGGCAGTGTTCGTCTGTTTATTAACGTTAAATAGATACTCATTATATTTGTCACAAATCCTTCATTAAAACTGACACCATTACCTTAAACGACGGCACATCTTATGAATTTACAATATCTCAACTTTATCAAACTTACTGTATATTTTTTATTCCATTTCAACGCTAATTGCTTATCATTCAGACGTTCGTAAACGAAAAAACGCCGGATGTTAATTTCAAGACGCCATTTAAATTCTCTTTAGGAACCCGTGCCGCCATCTATTGCCTGAAGGAGCCAAACGTGACACTGATATTAAGGAACACTGCCGAGTCTCAGCCATTCCCATATTCCTAGTAAGCTACGTGGCTACGACGTCATTACCGTGGAGAAAGTAAAAAGAAAACTAAGAAAGTAGAAGAAAGGAAGGAAAGAAGAAAGAAAGTTTGTTTACTCTTAGCGTTTATGAACAGAGCAAGATTTGGGAGTTTTCTCGCGTAAATACATACACAAACACACACAAGGACGCACATATATACGCACATGCTTTAAAAACACAGTAGATGCACGTGACTTCATTAAATAAGCGAATACCACAGGAAAAGGATAGGCAGTAATCCAAGAGCTTTCGTCTTTACTAAGACATCCCCAAGGAACTTTACAATGGATTTCTGCCTGTGGTATACATACACTTATTAGAAGGACATCTAGAAATTCAAAACGCTAAAACACTGTTCAGCATTTCCAAAACACGAAAGAAATTTCCCGTGAAAGTGAAACGTGAGCGTCATGTTTCACACACCAAACAAAGGGACGTGAATGCAAATGAGGGTAGAGGTAGTTAATTCAATTCCCCAAAGTCTAATGTTATCGGAGCAACCGTTCGTTTAATATTCAATTAGAGTTGACATCACGGGAAGAAGGAGAGAGAGAGAGAGAGAGAGAGAGAGAGAGAGAGAGAGAGGTTGTACCCGAATAACATTCACTAAGAATTTTCAATTACATCTTGATAACCCAAGTAGAGTAGGATGAACCGAGAGCATTGGTTAAGAAGAGACATTGCTACGATATGAAGGCAACAAAAGTGACCAACCAATCCCGGAATACATGAAAGAATATTTGACTTATTGGTTCAGCTTGTGAGGCACTGATAAGAAGGGCTGACTAAATCCATGTTCCCTCGTCATTTGATAACAATGTAGTTTTTGGTGGGCACAGTTTTCCTTGTTGAAATCGATGATAAGGTTGCAGGTCCACAAGAATATAGCATGTGAGAGTTGGTGGATTGATTGATTGATTGTGAGCTATCTGGCGTCACATGAGAGTTGGTGGTCTTTAATAAATATTAAAAGCTTTCGAACCTTATGCAAATAGACATAATATTCTGAAGAAAGTAAAAAATGCACAAAAGTTTCTTCGGCGCGATCATATTTTTTTGTACCATATTACAAAATGCTGTTATGAGCCGCGAGCCCCATGTAACTTATTTTTCTCATGAGCAATTGTCCAGGTGGGTGGCCTGGCCTTGTCCTTAATAGATTTTGCTGCCAATCGCATGATCATGGTTAAACTTTAACCTTAAATTAAAGAAAAAATAAATATTCTTGGGGAGGCTAAAGGGTTGGCAAGTTGGTTTATGTTTTGCATGATAAAGGGGAGGGTGGATGATCAACATTACCCAATTTGTGCAAGCCCTTCTATCCTCGGTAGTTTTGTTTAAAGATCTGAGGGCGGACAGAAAAAAGTGGGTCCAGACGGACAGACCAAAAGGGGCCCCATCCCAATAGCTTTTCTTTTACACAGAACATAACTACAAATGGTTCCATAGACCCTTGTCCTGTGGCGGGGAAGGAATGAAAGAAATCGCGGCGCCGTTGGAAAATTGGGACAACTTGTCACGTTCGACAGAATTTTGGATGTTCACGCACCGTTTGAAAGACCGAGTAAGACACGGAACTATTCTAAGAGCTTTATTAGCGCCGTATGCGGTAATGGGAGGTTTCTTTTGAAATAGAACGAAAGAAGAACCAGTGTTGGGATATACAAAAAGGAAAATGTTCACTTACTTCTTCCTAATAAAAGATATCCCAAGAATCTGTCGGTATCCAAGCAAGAGATGAACATACTAACAATGGTAAAACTAAAGACGCTTCTGTGAGCAGAGGAAGCATTGTTAACTTTCCTCTCTATTTCTTCTCCAAATCAAAGAAGAAGTTGCAAGGAGAGGCAAGGGCAGGAAAAGGGTTAAATTCTGGAGTTGGGAGAAGAACGAATTAGGCCGAATAAGATTGAGGTTAATGCAAGAAAAATGAGACCCAACCTCCCCTCGACCTCATTTCCGCGTGAAAAATGGCTCCTCTCTGTCAGTCTACCAGGCGAAGTTAAGCCAACATATAAGACGTTTTCCATTGCAAACGTTTGCCGTGCGATATCAATCTGGGCAATCTTTGCCTTCAGTGAATATTGCAGAATGTCATAAATGTTGCAAGTTGTGTTGGGAAATTCTTGCAAAATGGTTTGATATTCCTCTGGGTTATCATACGGAGAAGAGGAAAACAATTAACACAGAAACGTTCTAAATGGACGTGTTTTTATTTGTGCTTTTTGGGCGTTATCTCAAATTTCATAAATGTTGCATCTCGAGGATTAAAAATGCCATAGAGGAATCGATGCCAGTTTTGTCCATTTATTACAACCAAACCGATATATCAGATTCACGGCGTCATACAATTCCTTTAGTTGCTTGAATTATTCGATACAATTATTGGCAAACATTCCGATTATGTTTTCTACCAAGAAAAATAGACATTCCATTATACTTATGCTTTCGGTAATATTCCCTTTCAACTGCCGTTTGCGTAAATGTTCTTTGGAATCCAAAGTACCAATCCGATTATAACTGCAGGTCAAGAGACGAGAGGAGATAGAGAGAGAGAGAGAGGTATCAATTAATGCCCCTCTGGGAAGTAAGGTATTTTGGGGTATCTCTCACAACTGAGAAATGAAGTTTCCGCAGGTAAGAATCCTACTTCTATGGTGAGTAGTGGGGAGGATGGAGGAGGACGACGACGACGACTATGACGACGACGACTTTACCGTAAATGATGATAAATAAAATTGAAGTAAAAATAAACTTTCCTCACTCTGGTCTAAAGGTTCTCGCCAGATATGGTCATCGTCTCCTCAATCAGCGTCCGGGAGAGCATTTCTATCTGAAGGAAAGTCTAACCCAAACAGGATTAATATTTAGTATTCTATTAATCCTGTAACCTAGGAGGTTTTGTTTATGAATAAGTTTTCGCGGGTAACACTCGTAAACGTGAAATTTTTAAATTTTAAATTTAATTTAAACCCCACTCAGAAGTAGAAGTGGGTCCTCCTGCGATCGGTTCACCATTGTTCTTGCTAATTTATTGTAAACTAGATTTTCCAGGTTTTGTGTTAAAAAATGAATAATTTTTTCCCTTATTTTTATTGTTCTTTGCCATTGTAAACTGGACTTTTTTTTCTTGCTTCTTTTTCTCACTTTCTAAAGCCTTCATCTACAAACTACAAACCCGTTATGGACAGAAAAATACATTTTTACAAAAAGGGAGATCAGCCGCCAATGAGGACAAGCTAAAAGGAAAATGGGTGATTGGATTAAAAACTAAAAAATGAGTTTTCTTTACAGCCGTGCAAATTATCGTATGAGCCGCGGCCCAAGAAACGTTCGTTCCGCGCCCGGTGGTGGGGCCTGTTCCATTGAGATTGCCAAGACGCAAGGTCATGGTTAACTTTAACCTTAAATGAAAATAGTAATTACTGAGGTTAGAGGGCTGCAATTTGGTATGTTTGACGAACTGGAGGATGGATGATCCAATATATTAAAGAAGATCTCTCTCTCTCCTCTTCCTTTATCTTCTCTCTCTCTTTCGTCTTTATTTTAAAATAGGTTCCAAACCAACAGAAGTTTGCTTCATGAAGGATTTATAAAACAGGCTTAAGAAGTGTAAAAAAAAAGGAAAAAGAGGGCAAGAGAAAAAGTTTAACTTCAAGTTTTCCGAAGCGTTATTTTGATATCCCCCAGGCAACCAACCAGAAGTGAGGAAGAGAGAGAGAGAGAAGAGAGAGAGAGAGAGAGAGGAGAGGAAGAGAGAGACTGTTCAAACTATGCTCGCATCCACTTCAGTTCAGTTCGACTTCACGGTGGGACCTAACATCTCTTCATTGGTTTGTCTGTCTTTGTCTGTCCTGTTCTGGCGAAGCATCTAAGTAGGTCTCAGAACTTAATTGCCCATATGAAGATTATACCTCAAACGTTTTCTGGTTTAGTCATGTGTGATACAGGGCAAATAGACAAAACCAAACAGATAAATTAGCACAAGCAACCAGAAAACGTTTGGGCTTTATGTTGAAAGGGGGGGGGGGGAATTTTTCTGTACAAACTGTTTATTATTCCCGTATTCAACAAGGCCATCAAAACAAATAAGTTGAAATAAATAAATAAAGGTACATCAAAGATAAACAGATAATCCAATAAACAAATATCACGTATATAATGTGTTATAAAATTAAATAAAGTTAAATAAATAATAAATGAATTACTATATATAATATATATAATTAATATATATATACTATATTAGTAATATATCTTAAGATCATATGTGTTGATGGATATATATTATGATTATATTAATATAATATATATATTATATATATATAATATATATATATATTATATATATTACTATATTACGTCGACATGGAGCGTTTTCGCTGAAATAACATTTTCCCAAAAAAGGACACTCCTGCATCATAAATGAATGCCTTCCCTTACGAAGTTCTAATTCTATTTCCAATTTGAACGACATTTGATTCCAATCTGGCAAAAGCTTCTCATTTTGAGCGAGACGCAGCAAACAAAGAATCCCAGATGGAGGGCAAAAACAAGGTCATTGCATCCCCTGACACCTGTCCCCTGGCCAATTAGGTCACTGGGCACAAGAGAGAAGTCATTTGTCTCATTAAAGGCTGAAGAACTTTTTATTTTTTTCCCAGAGGGAAAGCAATTTCGCTTTCTTTTCCTTGCTGTTTCTAACGAAAGTCTTGCAAAGACGTTTCCATGTCGTCTCTTTTTGGGTTTTTCTAAGCGCACAAGATGAGGAAATACATTTTAAATGAAGCTCCACACGGGGCCATAACACCGTAGTTAGGTGGGCCCACCAAATTATTTTTTTTGGAAATAAACTAAAATTAAGACTTTTATTTCTGGTTTTATTTACCAAGACTAGGACTGGAGTTAAGATCCAAATCCTCCGATTCTGTGTCAAGTCAGAGCCTAGATACGTATTGAAGAAAACGTTTTCTTTTCGTATAGGATTCATCTCTTTACAATTAATTGCCTGAATTGTTTTTTTTTTCTTTTTATTTCCTTTGTTTATTTTTAACACTGATATATATTCTCTTTTAATCACATACACTATGCAAAGGTGTTTTTCCGTTACACAATGATGAATGGAATTTAAGTAAACCACCGAAAGAGCCAGTTGGAGGTCTTATTTGTATAGAAAAAGTCAAGGTTAAAATATATTATATATATTACTATATAATATATCTATAGTATAATATATATCTTATATAACTATATATATTATATTATATATATAATTTTTTTTTTTTTTTTTTTTTTTTTTTATTTTTTTTTTTTTTTGTTTTTTTTTTTTTTTTTTCCAAGTCTAATCTGTCTGTATGCTGGGTTAAGCCCTTCTGAAATCTAACCATGACACCAAACGTATCAGTAAGGAAAACAAACATCCTCACACGTATCAATTTAAACTTGGTTGTAGAACAGAAAACAAAATCTTTAAAAACTCTCATTAAAAAAAAAAAAAAAAAAAAAAAAAGAAGACCGATATTTTTTTTTTGTATACCAGATTTTTTTTCCCCCTTTCCCCTTTTTTCTTTTTCTTTTCTTTTTTTTTAGGAGTTGGTTTAGGTCTACCGATCCGACCGTAAGCTGGAAATTTTTATTTGGGACCGAACAGGGTCAGTACTTTAACTGCCAACAACTTTCATTTTTTGTTTTCACCTGGGATCTGTTGTGATTATATATATTGTGTAATGTTTATATTTGTGGTGTATATTACTCATAAAATGTATAATACATACTTGTATGTATACATATGGGCGTGTGTACTAACACCTATGTCTGTGTCTGTTGTGGTTGATTTCGTTTGCAAAGAGAAGAAAAAAAAAAAGTTAACAAAGAAAACGCCTTCAGAAGAATTCTTCCTGACTCGATGATATTAAGCAAAAAACGCAACAAGAGAAGTTGATGATAACTGAGGACAGAGAGCGAGGAGAGAGAGAGAGAGAGAAAGAGAGAGCGGAGAGGAGGTTTTCTACTAATTACGGAGAAGAGATTTTCTACATTTTTTCCGTGTCCTATATTTCCTGAATTATCATAGCCATATTTGAAGGTCTTAGGCGAACTCACTCCCAAAAAGATTCTGGTAATTCAATGTCGAGAACCACCACAGCTGACCAAACAACCGACCATCCACTCTCGGCGGTATGGACCTCCCCGCAGGCTTGACACCTGAAATAGATGCCGGTCAGGTCATTTTATAATTCCAAACAACAAATTTCTTTGTATCCAAGGATTTATAGTTATGAAGGTTTATTTTAATGTCCCTCTCTGTTGGTCTCTGAAGTGTTCACTCTGGAAAAACTGCCCAGGCCAGTTTTTTTTTAATCAGTATTTATTGGTTGAGGTTGAATATAAAATTTAGGTCAAAGCACTGGAGACTTTATGAGGTTATTCGGGCACTGAAATGTAAAATTGACAGTATAAAAGGAAAACCTCAAAGCAGTTGCACTAATGAATCAAGTGTAAGGAGAGGTTGGAAAGTAAGATGGAAGAAAGAAAATATGAACGGAGGTACAGTAGAAGGAAAACGAGGTGGGTTGCAGCTAGGGGCCGAAGGCCACGCTGCAAAGAGCTTAAGTAATGCCTACAGTGCACCGCCGCGAGGTCCACTGACGGCACTACCCTCCTAATCGGGAATCAATATTTATGTGAGCCATGGAATTACAAAGTAAATCTCAAGGATCCATACGTTCCAGAGAAGAGGGGAGTGAGAGACAAGAAGAGGAGAAGGAGAATTGTAAGTGCTAAAACAAATGAGTTCCTCTTCAAGGCCGACAGAACTATTTTAGTATCTCATTTGCAATTTTTAACTGACGAAAACCTCAGGCCTTCGCCCAGACCTTACGAAGTCTGGATTATTATAAAATAGGACTTTATCCCCCACCTTTTCTTCCATACGTAACGTTACTTCAGCGTTGGACTCTACATGACTGACCTTCTATGTTGTTCGTTCTTTATTTTAAATTATTACTTAATTTTCCGTTAACTATTGGTTTTATGGTTATATTTCTCCACTTTAATCCCATTTTCATTACATTTCTATTTATTTGTTACATGAAGGTTGTAACGTCGTTTTTAGTTTTTTCTGTAAACGAAATGAGATGGCTTTGTTCTGGTCCGTCCCTCAGCCGTTCTTAAAAACCTACCGAGGCTAGGAGGGCTGCCCAAAATTGTTGATCTTCCAACCCATCCAATCATCAAACATACCAAATTGCAGACCCTCTAGCCTCAGCAGTTTTTCTTTTAATAATAAGGGCTAACAATTTAGTCACGAATCCGGGGTGTGTCTAGCACCAAACTAGGGGTGTCCAAAGAACCAAGACCACTACTTGTCCATGGCTGGAGAGTTTCATAACAGCATAATACTGTACTAAGTGGAGGCAATAACGCCCGGGCATTTAAGGTGATCGTAAAAGAAAACATTAAAGAGATAATCACTTAAAGAAAAAAAAAAAAAAACCCTTGGTTATGGATTACCGCAATTTACGTCTAATAAGGAATGATAACAGCTAAAATCCCCCACCCCCCCCCCCCGCCCACCAATAAAAACAGTTAAACTCTACCCCCCCCCCCCCCCCCCCCCCCCCCTCCCCCCCCCCCCCCACAAAATCATAACCAGTTCCCTTTCAAGAACAACAAAGGCAACTGAAATGCCAGACCCACCGTCTTTTTGTGATTCTCAAGCCACTTCATCGGCTCCTCGAGAACTGGGGTTTCTGATTCCGGCCCTGCCTCATTCAAAGGATGCAACAGCTCAAAAATAATCTCTAATTTGCATTTAAACCATTTTTGTTTTAGGATACAGATACATTTTTTTGTTAAAAGTATGAAATTATAATAGGCGTAAGAGAAATTATTAATATGAATTACGTATCAATTTTCTTAGAAACGTATGAAATATTTACGAAATGAGAAACCACATAAGAGCATTAAAGGGCCTTGAGGTATTTTTAAAGTTTGTTGACAGAAATTATTCTCGGTCTACTTATTTTCAAAATTTGTATTATTCAAATTTCATTCACTTCTCATCCTCGTTATATGAAATGCTCATCGTCTGGAATGACATAATTATCAATTACAATGAAATTAGGTCCCAATCTGGCCCATTCCTCACGTAATAAGTAGCCAGATATTTATTTAATGTTATACTTATTTATGGACATTAAATGCAAATCCTTCGTCATCAACAATTTTCCCTACAAATCAGTGACTATCCTTTGTTCGTTAATAGTTAGCCTTTGAGTAACTGTCAGGAAGGACTCACTAATCACTACTTGTCGTTGCTAATCACCCTCTACTAATTAAGAGCTACCAAAGTAATGATTCTGAATAACTGACTTCAACAATGGGACGCCTCAGAATAATACCTGATATCAGCAACAATTTGAAGACGCGAAATCAGGAAATAATGGCTGTCATGACATGGGGAGCTGACGTCAGGAAGGGTATTCGATTAAGCAGCTGATTTCCAAAAGGACAACTTGTAATGGCAAAGAATCAACAGTGGAGATTTATACCTCTATAAATAAGGGACACTGGATTTTGCTGAGCTTTCCTAATGAGACTCTGGGTCATTCCTACAGACACTGGTGTTTAGCAGTAAGGACACGTGTCTCTCTCTCTCTCTCTCTCTCTCTCTCTCTCTCTCTCTCTCTCTCTCTCTCTCTCTCTCCAAAAGACTGTTTTATATACAACATGAACACGAGAGATATTGAAGCGAGAAAAATTCTCTCTCTCTCTCTCTCTCTCTCTCTCTCTCTCTCTCTCTCTCTCTCTACAAAACTGTTTTATATACAATATGAACACGGGAGATATTGAAGCAAAAAGAATTCTCTCTCTCTCTCTCTCTCTCTCTCTCTACTGATAACTTGTAATGGATTCCCATCAAATCTGATCCTAAATCACTTTTATTCATACCTTTATCTTAATTCAGAACCTTTGCCAGTCACTAAAAAAAAAAAATTGAATTGGGAAAGGGGCTGGAATTATCAACAAAATAGAAAACAAAAATCTAGTAAATAATGCAATTAAGTAGAACATACAATATGTAGTTAACATTTTGGTTATTAGTTTTCAAGTATCAATCCTATACTAGATTCACTTCACCCGTGCATCTCATGCCCAGCACCGTTCCTTACGACGCTCCTGATTGGCTGTTGATAAGCCAATCACAGGGCTGAAAACTCTCAGTCTCTCTCGAGAGTTCACATAGGCACGGTGAAGTGAATCTACTATAGCCGGCTGAGTGACCTTGAAAACACCAGGACTCGAAGGTCACAAATAACTACATTGTAAACCGTGAAAAATAAATGCAGGAAAAGCTCCAAATCAATGAATTCACGAGAAGTAATGACAAACATTCATCGTAATTACGCCATTGTGCTCAAATCCGAAACTCTGAAAGCATGATGAAATGGACCCATTAATTTTAGGGCTGAATGTCGAATGAAATTTCATTTTTTTTTTTTTTTTTTTTTTTTTTTGCTCCAGTTTAAAATACCACAAAGAATTTGTCTAGGTTTTGTTCATTAACTATTTGTATATATTAACATCTTAGAGGCACAGAAGCTACCAAGTTCAGGATAGAAAATGAAATTAAACGAATATTTAATATACTATAAAAGAAACTATTGAAATGGCTTTATCTGTCCGTCAGCACTTTTTCTGTCCACCCTCAGATCTTAAAAACTGCTGAGGATAGAGGGCTGCAAATTGGCATATTCATTATCTATCTTCCAATCGTCAAATATTGGAAATTGCTGCCCTCTATCTTCAGTAGTTTTTAATCTTATTTAAGGTTAAAGTTAGCCATAATTATGCGTCTGACACACAGACCACCACGGTGCCGTGGCTGAGGGATTCATACAAAATTATACGCTGTACAGAAAACTTGATAGCGCCGAAGAAACCTCGACGCATTTTTTTACTTGTTTCCATCAAGCCTGTGACTTGTCTTAACGTTGTATAGTCTTACAAACGTAAAAAAAAATGAGTGATGAATACCAGAGATGGAGAGAAGGGAGAGTAACCAAGACGTCTCGTGGAACTTGGACCGAATTCTAAAACCTGGGTCGCGTTTGGAATAAAAAGTCTCGGATGAAATGACAGGTCTGAGAAATCCACGATGATATATTACGAGTTTTACGAGGAAAACACACGAGGCGATAGACAGAGAGACAGACAGATAGACCGGCAAACAGAGAGAGAGAGAGAGAGAGAGAGAGAGATTGGGGGGGTGGAGAAACTTACATAAAAATAAAGCCTAATATGCAAAACCAGCGCATAATTTTACGGATCTTAACTTCACTAGAGAGAGAAAACGTATATGAACATATATGCAGAACTAGTATTTGCAAATTTGACGCCTCCTAATTTCACGACGAGAGAGAGAGAGAGAGAGAGAGAGAGAGAGAGAGAGAGAGAGAGAGAGAGAGCATATGTTCGAAAATAATCTCGAATACTCAGAATTCGTTCTTCATATTTAAGCGTCCTAATCTCAAGACGCGAGATCGCGTGACCCAGAAATGGCGACCTTCGTGACGAGGTAATGGAGCCAGGGCGTTGATGAATGCCTCTGATTAATCAGGTCTTTTTACGTCCTGACCAGGATCCTGGTCCTGACGAAGGACTTCATTGGCAATGACAATCGCCTTTCAGTCTCTTTAATTGTGTTGATGATGGAGAACCCTTATAGAAAAAAAAAAAAAAGTTTCACTAGAAGTTAGATCCTTTGAAAAACGTAAGAAATTCCTCAGAAATAACAACAGTCTTGGAAAAAAAGGAAAAAATGTTAACAGTCAAAATCACAAATTTAAAACAAAGTTGTAGCAAGACTTGACAGCTGAGCCTAAGAACGACCATAAATAGAAACGGGAGGAATTCGTTAATGCTAAAGTTGTGAAATCAAAATATATGTGTGCATACACACACACACACATATACGTATATATATATATATATATATATATATATATATATATATATATATGTTATATATGTATGTATGTATATATATATATATATATATATATATATATATATATACATATATATTATATATATAAGTAGTATCGCCATAAAATGGCTCCAACAAGAAGATATTGATGGTGCTCGATGCAAAAGAGTGATATATATATATATATATATATATATATATATATATATATATACATATATATATATATATATATATATATATATATGTATACATATATAATCGGGTATAAGACATACATATAGTATATATATTTACGTATATATACGTATATGTATGTATCATATTATTCCCTTTTCTTACAGGTTTTTGTTTATGTCAAATTCAATTCCACCTCACAAACATACTAAGTCTCTATAAAATGTTTGTTTACCAATTTTGTATCTATCTATCTATCTATCTATCTATCTATATATATAGTATATATAAATATATATATATATATATATATATATATATAATATATATATATATATATATATAATATGTTATATGTATTAAATTTTCATATCTTTTCACATGATATTGGTAAACAGCCAATTTATAAACTGACGAGGTGGGGGTTTGAATTTGACATGTACAAAAGACCTATAAGAAAAAGGAGGAATGTAAAATAGGTATATGACACTCACACTTTTAAGCAGATTAACAACATACAATAGTAAGAAAAAAAAGCAAGGTGTGATACGATCTCCAGCTTACTCGGCAGTGTGCAAGATTTTCCCATCACACATAAGTTCTGAACATTATATTCCTAACCTAACATGAAGTGGTCTTCGTAACCAATAAACTTTAGTACTAATTATAACTAAGAACAGAAATGGAACACATTCATATGCGCTCAGTTATAAGTGGAAATAGAAATAATGAAAAACAGAAACCTAGCCTAAATTCCAGTACAACCCAAGTAAACCTAAACGGTCCAAAAATCTAGGGTCAAATAAAGCCTTGTTTCACACCAACGAAAATTAAAATAAATAATGTGTTCTCTGGCCTCCTTTAACATGCAAATTATTTATTTTATCCATTTTTCAAGTCTTATAAATAAAAACTTTAAATATCCTATCATAAAATTCCCTGTATCTTTAACTGCCAACGCGAATCAGACCTTTGTAGGCCTTTCTTCCTAGACCCCTTTCCTACACCCCCCCCCCCCCACCAAAAAACAACAGCAACAAAGTAGTTTTGTAGGCGTTACTCCCCGAGTAAGCGAAAAGCGCATAAAACTAAATGATCAGACAGTGGTGACGTAGAGACACGAAAAAATGACATCTCGAT